>NW_023244123.1:0-1654 GCF_002007445.2 Ailuropoda melanoleuca
CAAAGAACTTCTCAAACTCAATACACAAGAAACAAATAAACAAATCATAAAATGTGCAGAAGATATGAACACTTTTCCAATGAAGACATAGCTATGAATTTCATACTCAGCACTGCTTTCACTGCATCTCATAACTTTCTATATGTTGTTTTTGTTTTTATTCATTTCTAGTTTTTATTAAATTCCTTGTAATTTCTTCTTCAATCCATTGGTTATTTAAAAGTATACTGTTTTGGGGCACCTGGCTGGCTCAGTCAGAAGAGCATGAGACTCTTGATCTTGGGGCTGTAGGTTTGAGCCCCACATTAGGTGTAGAGTTTACTTAAAAAAATAAAAATCTTAAAAAAATAAAAAATAAAGTATACTGTTTAATTTCCACAATTTTGTGAATTTTCCAGTTTTACTTTCATTATTTATAACTTCATCCCACTGTGGTCAGAGAAGATACACTGAATGATATATACCTTAATCTATGAGAATTTGTGACCTAACGTAGGGTTCATTTTTGGAAAATGTCCCATATGCCCTTGAGAAGAATGTATACATTCTGTTGTTTTGGAATAGAGAATTCTGTATATTAAGTCCTTTATTTCTTTACCTTCTATCTGGTTGTTCTATCCATTATTCTGGGTAAAGCTACTCAAGTCTCCAATTACTATTACAGAACTATCTATTTCTTCCTTCAGTCCTGTCAGTTTTTGCTTCATATATTTTGATAGTATGCAGTTAGGTACATAAATCTTTATAAATGTTATGTATTCTTGTTGTTTGAAACCTTTATTACTATATAATACCATTATTTGTCTCTTGTAATCTTTCTTAATAAAAGTCTATTTTGTCTGTATTGGTTACTATTTGCATGGAATATCTTTTTCCATCCCATCACTCTCAACCTGCTTATGTCCTTGGGTCACAAATTAGTCTACTATAGACAGCACATAGTTGGGTCATGTATTTTTATCCATTCTAGCAATTTCTGTCTTTTGACTGGAAAGTTAATCCATTTATATTTAAAGTGATTAATGATAGAGAGGGACTTAACTTGTATGACTGTGCTAATTGTTTTCTATATGCCCTCTACCTTTTTTGCCCTCATTTCCTACATTACTGTCTTCTTTGTTTAGTTGATTTTTTCCAGTGAAATGTTTAAATTCCTTTCTCATTTCCTTGTGTGAATATTCCATAGCTATTTTCTCTGTAATTACTATGGGGATTACATTTAACAACCTAAGTTTATAACACTCTACTTTGAATTTTGCCAGTTCAACTTCAGTAACATATAAAAACTCTGCTCCTGGGGTGCCTGGGTGGCTCAGGTGTTAAGCGTCTGCCTTCAGCTCATGGAGTGATCCCGGAGTCCTGGGATCAAGCCCCACATCAGGCTCCTCCCCTGAGAGCCTGCTTCTTCCTCTCTTACTCCCCCTGTTTGTGTTCCCTCTCTAGCTGGCTGTCTCTCTCTCTCTGTCAAATAAATAAATAAAATATTTTTAAAAATTTAAAAAAATAAAAAATAAAAACTCTGCTCCTTCACAGCTCTGTCCCCATCTCTTCAGTCTCTAATGTAACAAAATTACATCTTTATAAATTGTATAACCAAAAAATAATAATAATTTAAAAATAATTCTTTTAAATGTATTAAGTCTCCTAAATTACA
>NW_023244124.1:0-1654 GCF_002007445.2 Ailuropoda melanoleuca
CCTGCATTAGGTGTAGAGGTTACGTTAAAAAAACCTTTAAAAAAAAGAAAGAAAAAGACAATTTAATTGAATTTGTTTTTGAAGGCTATACGTAGTATAGTAGACAATTATCAGAATATAGAAAAAACAAGAAAGTTCACTTAGTATTTTAATGTTTAGGTACCAACGATTATTGACATTTGGCGACTGTTGTTTTGTCTTTTTTTTCTGTGCATATTGTGGATCATAGACGTATTTATATGCTAGTTCCTGTGTGCATTTTGACATAACTGTCAGGACAGGACAGGCTCAGCTGTGGTAACAAGTAAGTCCCAAATATTAGTAGTCTCGTAGAGCAGATCTGTATGTCTTCATCATGCCGTGTCCCCTTTCCATCTAGAGTCCTTGGCCTCCGGCGCTGACCCAGGTGTCCAGCCGCCTGCGTTGACCCAGGCGTCCAGCCGCCTGCATCATGCAGGGACCCAGCTGGAGCACTTGGTGTCCCAGGTCCATGTGGAGAGGGAGGATAAAGTTGGAGATTCAAAGGTGGATGGTTTTAAGGGCCAGTTTGAAAGTGACTTCTTCACTCTGTTCTGTTGGCTGCATCTCGGTCACATGGCATCACTGACACCTCAGGGCAGACTTCCCGTGTGTCCTGGACTGGAAGTGGCATGGACAGCCGCCACGCCAAGTGTTTAAGTGTCTCTTGAGAATGTAACTAATGGTTGACCTTATATATTCTCGTGGAGGCAGGAGGCTGGGACATTAAGAAAATAATAGTAAAATAAAGAACAGGCGGCCAAATAGAGGAGGGGGTGGGGAGAAGGAAGAAGAGAGGAGGCACGTGACACGTCGGGAAGGTCCTGGGCGGACACGTTTTGGATGTTTCCCAAGCTGTGGAATACTGTTGGAGGCTTTGCAGTGAAAAGGAGGCATGACTGTGTTTGCCTTACATGCGCTCTTGCTGTGTTGAGTAGTTCTGAGGACCATGTGGGTGCCCTGGGAGGTGACACAGACGCGGGTGGCGGCCGTGGTGAGGAGCGGACTCATCTAGGAGGACGTGGCAGAGGAGGGACTGAGGTCAGGAGGAAGGGAAGTGCTAAGTACCCGAGATCTCCCCACTCTGTGAAGACAGCAGCCTGGAGAGAAAGGAGCAGGTGCAGGTGGGGCGGACCATGAGGCTCACTCTGGACTCTTTGATTGGAAGATGCCAGGAGGACGTGCCCATGGGGGCTGCTCCGTAGGCAGCTGCTACAAGGGTCTGAGCTCAGGGGCAGCATCCTGGCTGAGGATACGAATTTTTGAGTCATTGGCATATAGATGGTATTTGAAACGACAAATACACAGTTGGAACAGAGCTAAATTGCCAACCTTTAAGCAGTGACCCCTCTGCAAAAGCATGAGATTAAAAGAAAAAAAAAAAAAGACAACTCATAATGGATTATTCTTTAATACCGGATTCCATCATCCCACAAGCGCGGTTACTATTTGAAATAAAGATAGCGTCTGTGTGCTGGTAAACTGGGGCTGCATTTAAAACTGCTTTTGTTGTTGAAACTTTGAGGCGTGTCTTACAGTTATAAATGGTGAATCCCATAGCACTCTGGGGTGGTGCTCTCCTCCTTTTTCTCGCGACCCTGACTTCTGCTTGGATTCATTTCCCAAATTACTACCA
>NW_023244125.1:0-541 GCF_002007445.2 Ailuropoda melanoleuca
TACTCATGAGAGATCATGTTCGTTGATATTTCCCTGAACTGTGTGGTGTCTCAGAGACCGCTAGTGGGCACTCTCGTCAGGCTTCCGCGGCCAATTTCCCTCATGGATCCCCAGTCACGAAGGCTGCTGATAGTGCTAAGACTGACTCTGCATGTTGTTGTTTCTGACGGACTCGCCTTTGGCCTTTTCGTTCCATTGCCATGGCAGGTGTGATAGGATACGTCATAGGCCCATACATGTAGTGTGGAATCAGGGTCCACAGGGAAAAGGCTGATGTTCGCTGGAGGTGTTTTCCTGGACGCTCTGCTTGATTACCAAGAAGAAGGGCGCTGAGTCCTCGAAAATCCTGAACTTTTTCACTCATGCTCCCTTACTCATGAGAGATCATGTTCGNAGAATTGATGTTCGTTGGTATTTCCGTGGTTTGTGTGGGGTCTCCGAGACCACTAGTGGGCACGCTCGTCAGTCTTCCGCGACCACTTTGCCTCATGGATCCCCAGTCACGAAGGCTGATGATAGTGCTAAGACTGGCTCTGCACGG
>NW_023244125.1:796-1000 GCF_002007445.2 Ailuropoda melanoleuca
AATGTGTGGCGTCTCAGAGACCGCTAGTGGGCACGCTCGTCAGGCTTCCGCGACCACTTTGCCTCATGGATCCCCGGTCACGAAGGCTGGTGATAGTGCTAAGACTGGCTCTGCATGGTGTTGTTACTGACGGACTCGCCTTTGGCCTTTTCGTTCCATTGCCACGGCAGGTGTGATAGGATACGTCCCAGGCCCATACAAGCA
>NW_023244125.1:1022-1442 GCF_002007445.2 Ailuropoda melanoleuca
AATCGGGGTCCCCAGTGAAAAGGCTGCTGTTCGCTGGAGGTGTTTCCCTGGACGCTCTGCTTTATTACCAATGAGAAGGGCGCTGAGTCCTCGAAAATCCTGACCCTTTTCATTCATTCTCCCTTACTCATGAGAGGTCACGTTCGTTGATATTTCCCTGAACTGTGTGGTGTCTCAGAGACCACTAGTCTGCACGCGCTTCAGGATTCCGCGACCACTTTCCCTCATGGATCCCTAGTCACGAAGGCTGATGATAGTGCTAAGACTGGCTTTGCACGGTGTTGTTTCTGACAGACTCGCCTTTGGCCTTTTCGTACCATTGCCCCGGCAGATGTGATAGGATACGTTCCAGGCCCATACAAGCAGTGTGGAATCAGGGTCCCCAGGGAAAAGGCTGATGTTCGCTGGAGGTGTTTTCCT
>NW_023244125.1:1558-3116 GCF_002007445.2 Ailuropoda melanoleuca
TTCGTTGATATTTCCCTGATCTGTGTGGTGTCTCAGAGACCACTAGTGGGCACGCTCTTCAGGCTTCCGTGACCACTTTCCGTCATGGATCCCTAGTCATGAAGGCTGATGGTAGTGCTAAGACTGGCTCTGCACGGTGTTGTTTCTGAGGGATTCGCCTTTGGCCTTTTCGTTCCATTGCCATGGCAAGTGTGATAGGATACGTCCCAGGCCCATACAAGCAGTGTGGAATCAGGGTCCCCAGGGAAAAGGCTGATGTTCGCTGGAGGTGTTTTCCTGGACGCTCTGCTTTATTACCAATGAGAAGGGCGCTGAGTCCTCGAAAATCCTGACCCTTTTCATTCATGCTCCCTTACTCACGAGAGATGATGATCGTTGATATTTCCCTGGACTGTGTGGTGTCTCAGAGACCACTATGGGGCACTCTCGTCAGGCTTCCGCGACCACTTTCCTTCATGGATCCCCAGTCACGAAGGCTGATGATAGTGCTAAGACTGGCTCTGCATTGTGTTGTTTCTGACGGACTCGCCTTTGGTCTTTTCGTTCCATTGCCACCGCAGATGTGATAGGATACGTCCAAGGCCCATACAAGCAGTGTGGATTCAGGGTCCCCAGGAAAAAGGCTGATGTTCGCTGGAGGTGTTTTCCTGGACGCTCTGCTTGATTACCAAGAAGAAGGGGGCTGAGTCCTAGAAAATCCTGAACTTTTTCACTCATGCTCCCTTACTCATGAGAGATCATGTTTCCTGATCTTTCCCTGAATTGTGTGGTGTCTCAGGGACCACTAGTTGGCACGCTCGTCAGGCTTCCGCGACCACTTTCCCTCATGTTTCCCTATTCACGAAGGGTGATGATAGTGCTAAGACGGTCCCTGTACGGTGTTGTTTCTGACGGACGTGTTTTGGGCCTTTTCGTTCCATTGCCGCCAGCAGTTTTGACAGGATTTCCCCAGGGAGCAAACATTTCGTTGGAAGCGGGTTTTGGCCGAATTGTCTTTCTCAGTGCTGTGTTCGTCGTGTTTCACTCACGGTACCAAAGCACCTTGATTCCTGTTCCACCTTCCATAAGGCCGTCGTGACTTCAAGGGCTTTCCACTCACACTTTGTTTCTTGGTTCTAAGGGCTGGATCCTCCCCAGGCCCCTACACCCAATGTGGAATCGGGGTCCCCAGTGAAAAGGCTGCTGTTCGCTGGAGGTGTTTCCCTGGACGCTCTGCTTTATTACCAATGAGAAGGGCGCTGAGTCCTCGAAAATCCTGAACTTTTTCACTCATGCTCCCTTACTCATGAGAGATCATATTCGTTGATATTTCCCTGAACTGTGTGGTGTCTCAGAGACCACTAGTGGGCACGCTCGTCAGGATTCCACGACCACTTTCACTCATTTATTCCTAGTCACTAAGGCTGTTGATAGTGCAAAGACTGGCTCTGCACTGTGTTGATTCTGATGGACTCGCTTTGGCCTTTTCATTCCATTGCCACGGTAGGTGTGATAGGATACTTCCCAGGCCCATACAAGCAGTGTGGAATCAGGGTGTCCAGGGAAAAGGCTGATGTTC
>NW_023244126.1:0-1654 GCF_002007445.2 Ailuropoda melanoleuca
GGGGAGAGCATGCATGCATTCATGAGGGGGGAGGGACAGAGGGGGAGGGAGAGGGAATCTCAAGCAGGCTCCACACTCAGTGCAGAGCCTGATATGGGGCTCGATCTCACGACCCTGCGATCATGACCTGAAGTGAAATCAACAGTTAGACACTTAACCAGCCGAGCCACCCAGGAGCCCCTGCTCCTCTTTTTTCTTAAGGTAGCCTTTTAGGTTTCTAAAATTCCTTGGGATATTCTGCAGATTGAAATTTGCAGATAGGGTGTTTGGTTAGCATTCCACGTTTGTCTTTTTCCCAAACTCATTGGAGTGTTTTTCCTCAGGTGTTGGCCATGTCAAGTCGATCATGGTTGAGCTATTCCTACCAGTCTCGTTTCCATCTCACCCCCTTGTCTTATGAGACCCTGGAGTTTGCGTCTGGCTTCGCCTCTGAACAGTGTCCTGAGGGCATTGTGGCCATCTCCACGAATACCCTGAGGTGAGAGTCCCACTGTTCAAGCCTAGTGGGAATCCTTTCTGCCAACGACTGGGATTGTGGTTTTGCCGTAGTGTTGGAAGAAGTTACGAAGCAATGGCAGAGAGCCAGCTCTTCAGCATGGCACTGGAGTGTTGCAACTGAAACCTTCATTTGGCTCAGGATTTTAAGTACCTGGTAGCCAAGTTTCGGTGTTTGGAATTTTAGCTTCTGTTTAGATTTTCAGGGCCAAGTTTTAATATACTAAGCAGTACAGTTCAGTTTCCTTGAGATTACAGCATCTTGTTTTCCAGGGCTGTACCATTGGATTAGTTTTAGAGTAGGCAGGCATTGGATCACTGATAACTTTTTCTCATTTGGTCCTGTCATTTGCAGTGTTACATCTTCCAATTTTAATCTCAGTATAAATTATTTAGGCCTTTTGCAAGTTGACAGACTTATTTATGCTGGTTATGTTGGAGTGAGCACTGTTAACATTGCAAGATGGCTATTCAGTTTGAAAAATAAGCTATTCAGTTTGACTTTTCAAGTTTTGGGTTTCATTTTTTTCTTTTTTCATCTTCTAATGCCACCTCTGTTCATGTCCTAGTTGTAACTGTTGGCTGTTCATAAGAGGAACCCTATCAAGAGGAACTATAGCCTCTTGATACATGGATAATTTAGCAAGTGAACGCCCGGATTTCTTTGTGCAGCACCTTTCAGCGTCTTTTCAGTCATTGTTCTCTCTCTCTCTAACCTTCACACCTTTATGTATCTTCTATTCCAGCAGAATTGCTCTCCCCTCCTGGTTTTTTCCCTCTGTACCCTGGCATGCTTCCCACACACATCTCTGCCAGTCAAGACCTAGCCTCATTCATGGACATTCTCATTATTTATCGGTGTTCCCTCTCTTCTGAACTCCTGTAAATTTGGACACACCCACAGATTTTTTTCATTTTTGTAGCAGTAGGGCATTTCCTTCCCAGAACAGAATCTTTCAGGAAACGCCACTGTGAAATAGTTAATAGCCAAATTCTTGGAAGCACCAGTGTTTAGAATACTTATTGTCAGAACTAGTCACTTACACTTTTGACTGTTGATGAATAATGCGCTGTAGATATTCATGCACAAGTTTTTTTTTTTTTTTTTTTAAGATTTTATTTATTTGACAGAGATAGAGACAGCCAGCGAGAGAGGGAA
>NW_023244127.1:0-1655 GCF_002007445.2 Ailuropoda melanoleuca
AAAGAGATGTGAGGTAAGGAGCTTGAGAACTGCTGATCCAGAGGCACACCCCACATCTGAAATCTGTGTTGGGGTGAGATTATGGAGTTGTTTATGTTTTATGCTGAGAGATTTGTACTAAACAGGAGGGAGTCAGAATATTTTTGAGCAGAAAAGCGATGTAGATTGAAGAGGTACACACAGGCAGGGGATTAATCTGGAGGGGATAGATGCGGGAGGGTGGAAGGGCTGAGGGCAGGACCGGGAGACAGGCACAGCACAACAGCAGAAAGGCAAGGCGTGAAGGTCCCCTTGTGAAGGCAGCGCTGGCCCAGCCGACGGAGAGGGCACCAGCCCCACGTTAGCTTGAGTTGGGTAACTGGGATCCAGGGAAGAAGCCGACTTGTAGGGGAAGTGGAACTGGGTTCAGTTTCTTGCAGGACTGTTATTCAGCATTTGAGGGCGAAGAACCAGGTAGAAATATCCTGTAGAGAAGTGACAGTTTTGAGACTAGATAGCCTTCCATCTCTTGTGAAGTCATGGAGCACCTCTGTTTCTTAAAAGTCAGACGAGTCCCTTCTTACGTAAGCAGCCTGTGATCTGATTGCTAAAAATGTATATTTTGGTAGCTAGGTGATAGTTTATATTAAAATTTGATACATATGCGTTTATTGACTATTACATGCTTGGCCCTGTACCATGTGTTCTTACGGTTATTACTGTGTGTGTGAGTGTGTGTGTGGTTTTTAAGCTCTGTTAGCCCATGTTCTTTCATTTCCTTGACTTATTTACAGGATTGTACAGAAGATAATTTCCCTATTCAGAACAATAAAATGTTGTTTAAACAAGTTGTGATCAAGATTTAACAATTAAAAAACAGACTTTCCCCCCCTTTCTTCTTAAAAAATGACACAATTAGTCAGTAGTACATGGAAGATAAACATCTATTTCATGTTCCTCCTTATGATAAGTGTTTTTCATCGAAATTCCTTGATACTGTGTGTGGATGATTTACCAAGGCTTTTTAAAATGGTTGAAATATGCTCTAACAACCATCTGATAAAATGAAAAACTGAACAAAATGTGTACTCAGATGAATGATTCTCTGAAGAAATAATGGTGCAAATGAATTATCAAAGTGTGAAATCATTAAAAACAAAACATGTTTGAGTTTTTATTGAATCTTAATTGCAGGCTTATGTATTTTCTTTTGTAAGCTAAGTTAAAAGAAAATTGCCTAACTAAATTTTTGGAGGCCAGTGTTGTGGGACATATATTGTACCATAATTTATTTTTCACATAGAAGCTGCTGTTCATTTTTTTCCCCAGCATTAACATGCATGCTTTCCTCATGTAGGAGAATATATAAAAAACTGGAGGCCAAGATATTTCCTTTTGAAGACAGATGGCTCATTCATAGGATATAAAGAGAAACCTCAAGATGTGGATTTACCTTATCCCCTCAACAACTTTTCAGTGGCAAGTAAGTTCATTATAATTGTTGATTCACCTTGTATTTATTGATTTGTATGACCTCATGTGTCAGAGATCTTATGATATAGGAGAAGCCTATGAAAAAGTTGAGGTTTGTATTTAGTGCAGGGAAATTTCCAGTTTTGATACAATTTCAATTCCTTACCGTAGGGATTATTGATGATATATGGTCTTCAATAATA
>NW_023244128.1:0-1655 GCF_002007445.2 Ailuropoda melanoleuca
GTTCAGGGCAAATATTTATCCTTTGTCTCTACGGCAGTTTAGTCCCCTACTTTCCATATGCAGCAGTTACTTTATTTCTGAAAAGAAAGGCAATGGTTCGTAACACTCCCCAAGGAAGTGCAAAGCACCATTCAAATTCAAATTCTAATCCCCTGGGAGCAGACACTGTTCACTGTTTGCCCAGAATACAATAATATAACAAACATAGATACGTATAGCTGTTATGCAGCCTACGAAGAAATAAGTGAAAATGCCACAACTGGTCAACCATGATTCCGCCCTCCCCCTTATGCCCCATTGGACAGTAAGTGACCGAGTTCTAAAGCTTTAATTCCCACAGATTGCCTCACTCCATCCATAATGCCACTGCTGTGCACACCAGCCCTGGTTTCTCCTAAGGACACGACAGCTGCAAAAGCTAGCCTAACTATCTCCTGGTCTCCAACGTGTAATTCCATCCCTTCCCAGCTCCCAATCCCGTCACACCTGCCCAGAAAGAAAATGCACGTCCTCTCCAAGGTGCTGCTTCCCGACATGCAAAAAGGAAAGCTGATTATAAGCTAACTTCCCAGGCATTTAGGAAAATGACTATAAATAAGTGAAAAGTCCTTTAAAAATAGGACTATATTAATCTTACATAATCATGGAAGCAAAAGTGGTACTAATTTTCTTTAAAAAAAAGATATTAAACAATATCATCTAATTCATTTTCATACCATCATCCCAGAAACCACAGTACCATCCCAATTATCACCTAGGAAATAAACAAGGCAAAAAAAGTCATCCGTTAAAAGATCTGAAGGTAAAATTCCACCTAGCCAGGTGCTAAACAGGTTTTGCCACAAATAAGTTTCTCATTACCAAAGCACACAGACATTTCTTCTGGGAAAAAGAATCTTCCTGATTGTTTAAATCTGTTTATTTTATTGATCCTTAGTTTATCATCCAGTGATTCCCTTCCTTATCAAGTCATGTAGAAAACACTCGCCAGGTTCCCCTGAGAGGTCATTTTTCTATACAGTCAGCTTGCCCAAGCCTGGAGCCTTGCTGGCAGAGGGTAGACGTCCAGGATATGTTTGGCCGAATAAATGAATGCCTCAGAACTTCCAGGACGCTATTCCTACCTCTAGAAAAGCAGATCTCACTTCTCTCGGTAACTGATTCTAGATCTGGCAACTGTCAATATTAGAAACTCTCCTTGGGGTACTGAAACTAAAACTCCTTCTGCTGCAATTTAACCTCGCTTCTGCAGGTTCCTATTTCTTTAAGAAAGGATCCCCTATACACCACTTACTTGTCACAGCTCAGTTTTTAAGTGATAAGGTTTCAATGGGACGCAAAGTTTTTCTGCTTACTAGGTTTTAAGGATGCTTTCTGGACTTCCTGAAAAGCACTTGGACCAGATGTGTCAAATGGTCTTCCTCTGACCCAGTGATTCTACTGTGGATAACCTGACTTAAGAAAATAATTTCAGGGATGCCTGGGTGGCTCAGTTGATTAAGCACCTGCCTTCAGCTCAGATCATGATCCCAGGGGTCTGAGATCGAGTCCCGCATCAGGCTCCTTGCTCCGCGGGGAGCATGCTTCTCCCCCTGCCTCTGCTGCTCCCCCTGCTTGCGTGCTTGCTCTCTCTCTCTCTCCCTTCGACAAATAAA
>NW_023244129.1:0-1655 GCF_002007445.2 Ailuropoda melanoleuca
ATCAATTAATTTATATCCAGTCTACAACCTAAACTCAAGTTCTCCTCCCCAAATCTTTTTGGTTGGTTATTTTTTATTGCTTTAAGATTTGGCCTTTTGTAGTTTAATGTGGTCAAATTATAATCATAGTCCCAAATAAGTGGCAATTCCTAAAAATTATTTAACAGTCTAGATTCCATTAAAGTAAAAATACATTACCAACAAGTGAGGTTTATCTCAGCAATCTAAGGATGGTTCAGTAGTAGGAAAGTTGCTAGAATTTATCATATTAGGAGAAAAATCATATTATCTTTATAGACACTGAAAAGACATATGATAAAGAGTTAACAACCATTGTCTACACTCAATACAATAGAATTCAAAGGAGACATCTTCAATGTGATAAAATCGACTCATTTTATCTCGAAAGCTAATACGATTGGTGAGAAAACACGTGCGGCATATTACTAGCATCAGAAAAACAAGAACAAATTTGGTTCAATTTATTCTCTATTATTCAATATTGTGCTGAAGGAAATTGCCAGTACAGTTAGATAAAAGAAAATAGAGTATAAAAATTAGAAAGACATAAAAAATAATTGCTATTTATCTATGAAAAGATTTTATACCCATAAATTTCAGAGAATCAATTGAAAAATGACAACAAAATAATGGAGTGATAGGGAAATTCAAAATTAATATGCCAATTTCATTGAATTGAAAATTATTTATATTAAATAATATGCAAAAGAGTATTTTAAAATGGGAGGAAATACTATTTTCTTTGGCAAGTATACTCGACACCTTTCCTATCTTATGCTGAATATCAGGGTATGCACTGAATTAGAACAAATATTTAAAAGTGAAAGATGAAAACATAAAAGTAGTAGAAGAAAATATAGATTTCTTGTGGTCTTAGTATAAGAAAAGCCTTTTTAATAAAATAATACAATTCAAATCCAAAAGTCAGTTTAAAGATGAATACATTTGAAATTATACAAATTTAAAACTTCTTTACAGCAACAAAATATCATAAGCAAAACCAAAAGATAAATGACAAATTGAAGGTAGAAATTACAACTCATTATGAATAAAGATCTAATCTCCCTGATAGCAACAGCTCATAATAATTGACAAAGGCGTCCTAAAGGAAATCTGGTGAAAGTATCCTTACCTATAGTTCACAGAAAAATACCATTGGCTTTTACACGTGTAAAGATTTTTTCTACTTGATTCAAAATAGGAGAAATCTTAAACTACACTGACAACATTTTTAATCTAGTACATTAGCAAGAATCCAAACGTGTAATAGCTTGCTCTGTTGGCAAGGCTCCACGGGAATAGGGCTTTCCACTGTTAATGGGAATATAAGTTGTTACAGATATAAAATGGAGCAAATGTATATATGCTTTGATTTAATATTCTGATTTCTATAAATTTATCTTATATTTATAAAACATTAAATGTACAAATTGATTCATTGCAGCTTTGTCTTTAATAGCAAAAGATGGGAATTACTTTGCAGATACCGTCTATCAGTAGAGGAATGGTTAAATAGGTATATCCATAATGGAATATTATGCAGGTGTACAAAAAATGAGGAATCTTATGACTGTTGAAAGATTTCCAAAATGTATTGCTAAGATCTGAAAATATATACAAGATAGCAATAAGCC
>NW_023244130.1:0-1655 GCF_002007445.2 Ailuropoda melanoleuca
TTTTTTTTTAAGATTTTATATTTTTGGAGTAGATTAGGTTCACAAAAAAACTTAAAGGAAAGTATACAGGTTCCCCATGTCACCCATGGTCCCCCCACACACACACACACAGCCTCCCTCATGGTCAACCTCCCCCACCAGAGTGGTCCATTTGTAACAACTGATGAACGTACTACACAGCTGACACGTCATTATAACCCACCGTCCACAGTTTACCTTCAGCTTCAATCTTGGTGTCGTGAGTTCTGTTGTGTGGACAAATGTATAATGACGTGTATCCATCATTATGATATCATATGGAATATTTTCACTGCCCCACCACTCCCTTGCACTCTGCCTGTTCATCCCGCCCTCCCCCAGTTCCTGGCAACCAATAATCTTTTGACCGTCTCTTTTCCAGAATGTCCTATAGTTGGGATCATACAGGATGTGGCCTTTCCAGACTGGCTTCTTTCACCTGGTACCATGCTCTTAAGCTTCCTGAGCGCATATCCATTACCTGATAGCTCATCTCCTCTCAGTGCAGAGCAGTACCCACCAGCACGCTCCTGGGGACAGCCCACCCCTTCTCTGTTCCCAGCCGGTGCCACCTTCACCAGGTGTGAAGTTTTCATAGGCACACAAGTCTGCTTCTGGGCTCTTTTGTGATTGTTGGCCTTCCTGCCCCTACCGTCCCTCTGCATGTACTCCTGTTTGGGGTCACCAATGACAGTCACATTATTGAATTCCATTGGGTCTTTCCAGAACTCATCCCACTGGGTGCCTCAGAGGGGTTGGGTAACATGGGCCTCTTCTTCCCAGCCTTGAGGCCCCTCATCATGGGTCTCCTCTGCCAGATGCCCCCTCCTATCTGGAAGATCCCCGGCCATCTCAGACTCAACACACCCCCTTGGGACTGTGGCTGGGTTCTGCCATGCCCCACCAGAGGCCCCCCCCATCCCCCATCTTCCTCTAGCAAGAGATGGATCCCTCTCCCCTCACGCGGTGGCCTCAAACTGCCATACTCCACTGCAGGTCTGATGACCTGCCTCCGTCTTCTCAGCTGCCACCCTGCCCGGGCCACTGTCACCTCTCTCTTGAGTGTCTTCAGTAGCCCTCCCGGCTTCCACTCCCGCCCTCTACAGCCAAGTCTTCACACGGCGGTCAGAGGAATATTTTCAAAAACATAAATCATTTCACATCATCCCCCCACTTAAAATCCTTTCCATGGCTCCCCACTGCTCTTGGAATAGGATCCAGATTCCTCAATGTGCCCTCAATCAATAGTGGGCTGTCACCTCCTCTGCGAGTCCATCCATCACCACCCGCCCCCCACTCCGGTCCCCCCCTCACCGGGGCCGTGGGGATGATCTGATTATTTCTCTAAGGGGGAGACTCTGGGGGTGGTCCAAGTGGTCTGAGGGTGGGGGAGGAAGGTGCCAAATTTCCCCTCTGAGTGGCAGGGCCTGGGCAGGGCCACGAGCCCCAAGGAGGTCAGGTTAAACGGCACTGTTTACGTTAGCCCTCTGCAAAGTGTGTTTTGGTGACGGGAGAGAGTTATGAATAAGCTCTTAATTCCAGCGAGGGCGTGGGTCAGGTCTCCGACTGCGACGTTTATTGACATTTGCGTCTGCTCCCTTGCCCAGTGTCCCGGGACTGAGGGGCCTGTCTGTGCC
>NW_023244131.1:0-352 GCF_002007445.2 Ailuropoda melanoleuca
CTCAGAGTCCATAGTCTCTCATGCTTCATTCCCCCTTCTGATTACCCCCCCTTTCTTTATCCCATTCTTCCTAGTTCTTATGTTCCATAGATGAGAGAAATAATATGATAATTGTCTTTCTCTGCTTGACTTATCTCACTTATCATTATCTCCTCCAGTGCTGTCCATGTTGCAGCAAATGCTGAGAAATCGTTCTTTTTGATAGCTGAGTAATATTCCATTGTATATATGGACTACATCTTCTTAATCTAGTCATCTGTTGAAGGGCATCTCGGCTCCTTCCATTATTTAGCTATTGTGGACAATGCTGCTATGAACATTGGGGTGCATATGGCCCTTCTCTTCACTACGT
>NW_023244131.1:785-913 GCF_002007445.2 Ailuropoda melanoleuca
ATCTGTAGCGTCATTTGCAAATATCTTCTCCCATTCCATGGGCTGCCTCTTAATTTTTTTGACTGTTTCCTTGGCTGTGCAGAAGCTTTTTATCTTGATGAAGTCCCACATGTTCATTTTTTCTTTTG
>NW_023244131.1:1147-1232 GCF_002007445.2 Ailuropoda melanoleuca
GGAAGAGACTGTCTTTTTTTCCACTGGATGTTTTTTCCTGCTTTGTGAAAGATTAGTTGCCCAAAGAGCCGAGGGTCCATTTCTG
>NW_023244132.1:0-1655 GCF_002007445.2 Ailuropoda melanoleuca
GAAGCCTGCTTCTCCCTCTCCCACTCCCCTTGCTTGTGTTCCCTCTCTCACTGCCTCTCTGTCAAATAAATAAATAAAATCTTAAAAAAAAAAAAAAGACAAATTTCAGATTCAGCTCTGCCATACAAAGAGCTCAGAAGCCATCATTCCTGTCCTACGACCAAAATTTGCTTGGACTCATCAGAAAACCAAGGTTACAGGGCAAACTGCTACCCTGAAATGTGGAAAGAGAGGTGAATACAGAGAATCATAGTTGAGATATGCTTACCTGGAACACTGGAAGGAACATTTAAGTGATAATTTTGACTAGTTGCTACAGGTTGAGTACAGATCACCATGAGAATGAAACTCCTACAGGACACCACAATTTCATGGGTTTTACCTCCAGGAACTCCAGAAGTCCCCCCACCTTTGTGTTTCTGATAGAAGGAGGGGGAAATAACCATTCTGAAATATGCACAGACTGTTTTCCATAACAAAGGCCTATTCTTCAGTGAAATAAACCTTACTAGAGCCTTGTCCCACTTTGGGAAAGGGCATTTACCAGACTGCTCTTTTTTCAGTCGTCTTGTGTCACCAGAAGTGAGCACGAAATTAAGAAATACTTAGGAATGTCATAGTCCAGGGACACAGGCCACTAAAACCACGGACTTAATAAGACTGAAGAATGCTTCCAGTCCTCCACATCTTCCCACTACACCAATAGGGCTCTAGTATAATGATGAATTAGAGCTAAAAGAGACGTGAAGTTGAGTTTTATCTATCTAAAAAGGAGTTTTTATGGATGTCCAAGATAAAAAAGGAGATAAAAACAAGGACATTAGAATAACTTTAAGCCTATGGCACCTATAGCTACAGCAGACATTAACAAAGCCAAACTCCTAGCCTGATTAACATAAAACCTCATACTGAAGACCAATTTACCTCAGTTCCTATTACCCTATATATCATGTTCAGTTTTCAAGACAAAATTTCAAGGCATTCTGAAAGGCAAGAAAAAGCACAGTCTGAAGAGACAAAGCAAACATCAAAACCAGGATTAGACATGACATAAAGTCTGACATTTTGTGGCTCTTGTGGAAAAACGTAGATACTATCCAAGAAGAGATGGATAATGAAGGCAAGTACAGGGATGGAAACGCTAAGAATCAAAAGGAAATGCTAGAAATATAAGAAATAACATCATAACAGAAATGAAGAATACATTTAATAGGTTCATCAGTAGACAGGACATAGCCAAGAAATGAATCAATGAATCTGAGCCACTGAAATTTAAAAAGGAAAAAGATGAAAACAAAAAGAAAATAATGTCTAAGAACTGTGAGACTATTTCAAAAGATGTAATAATACATAATTGGAATGCCTGAAGGGGATAAAAGAGGAAAAAGAATGGAAAAAATACCTGACATAATGGCGGTAGAGAATTTTCAAAAATTAGGGGCATCTAATTTTTTCATTAAGCATCTGCTTTGGCTCAGGGCATGATCCCAGGGTTCTGGGATCGAGCCCCGCATCAGGCTCCCTGCTCCCCACTGGGAGCCTGCTTCTTCCTCTCTCACTCCCCCTGTTTGTGTTCCCTCTCTCACTGACTCTCTCTCGCTCTCTGTCAAATACATAAATAAATCTTAAAAAAAAAAAAAAAAAAAAAAAAAAAA
>NW_023244133.1:0-1655 GCF_002007445.2 Ailuropoda melanoleuca
CGCTCCCTCCCTCCCTTGCGTAGTATTTTTTTTGAAGAGCAAGTACTATTACAGAAGCTATAACTGTTTCCCAGCTGGACCAAGCGGTGAAAGTCTTTGCTATTGTGGTACCAGGTAGGGTACGTCCCAGGATCAACAGCCCATTTCCTTTGCGAGGGACGCATAAGCGTGTTCGCGGAGACACAGGCTGGGACCCTCACCTCCACACGGAGCGTGCGGCGCGCACACACACACACACACACACACACACACACACACGCCCGGAGTGTATAAAGAGATCTGCATCCCTGCAGCAGAGGGTCGGGAGTATATATTGCCCGTAAAAGCATCGAGACTGGCCCAGGAAACCTCCCATAGAAACATTAAACTATCCCCTCTTCCTTACTAGTCGTCCTTCCACCTCTAGGCAGGGGCTGGAAAGAAAATTAAGTCGTTAGAGAATGCTACTTCCCCACTCCTAGGCGCTTATCCCCCTTCGCAACACAGCGCACTAACAAGCCCCTGGCATTTAAAACTGCCGCAAAGCATCCCAACAAGCCTCATTTTTTTCTTCTCCCCAAATCCAGGTAGACTGCAGAGAGAGTAAACGCACAGGGCAGCATGAGCCAACAGCCGGAACCCTATAACCTCACCTGCTGTGGCTCCCCCGTGAGCATCGCATCACTCACACACACTCACACTCACACCGCCTTACACTCCCAGGCTCCCAGGAGTAGCCGCGGTGACTTCCACTTACTTCATAAATAAGTGTAGCCCTCCACCATCTGGCGCTCCGCTTCAGCTAAGGATTCGCCCATTCAGCCCCCATTCACTTGGCTTCATTGATCTCCAGCAGCAACATAGTTACTTTCTCTTTTGCTACACTGTAAATGTAAGGTTCTGAGAGGGCGGACCGGCTGCCGACCGACGGCACGCTGGGCCAATAGGAATCCAGAGAAAGCCGACCGCTACCTCACAGCGGCCCGCGGCCAATGGACAGCCGAGGGGGAGGGGCCGGGGGCGTGGCCTCGTCTCTTTAAGGAGGGTTTATCCGACGCTGCTCCGGGTCCTCGGTGTTATAACACGGGCGGTGATGTCATTGGCAACCAATCAAAAACTTAAAAGGGCCAGCCGGGGCCCGCGCGGAGCAGCTGCTCTCTATTTACATGTAAACCGAACCGGCTGGATGAAGTTAACCCTTTCCGGGGCTGAAGTGTCAATGGGCCGGACTCGCCGCTCGGACTTAAAACCCGCCCTGTCCCTTTGCCCGGATCCCCCTTGAGCCCCCTAGCCCTAGCCCGGGGGCAGATCGCGCCTTCTTTTTCCTTCTTACTCGGGACGGAAGATCTAAAGTGTCGGAGTAACTTTCTAAAGGCAAGAAACAAGAACAGTCGCCGTCCCCAGTGGGGAAACCGGGTTCTCCGAGTCGCTCGAGGTGCTCTGACAAACCCTAACCCCGAGATTCACAGACGTCGCCGAGCCGCCTGCGGTGCGACCGACGTGAGCGCTCAGCCAGGGACGTCGCTTCTGCACCGGCCCGCGGGGACCGGCCACGCGCTGGGGGCCGAGGCTCGGTCGCAGCCGGCTAGCCGGCCGGCCGTCCCCGGGAGGCGAGGCCCACCCAGCCAAGCTGTGCCCCGCGTCTTCGGGCCGCCCCGCTCCGCTCCGCGCCGCCG
>NW_023244134.1:0-1655 GCF_002007445.2 Ailuropoda melanoleuca
TTTTTTTTTTTTTTTTTTTAAACTTCTCAGGCATTATGTGACACCTTAATTAAAAGAGATCCAAATTAATCCGTTCCTGTTTCTGTGGTGTGGGAAGCTGGCCGGGGTGTCCACTTACGTAGAGCCTGGTGATACTGTTGTGGAATTTTCTCAGCTTCTGTAGGCTTTTTGCAGTGGTGGTCCACTTGATTCTGCCAAATGGCTTGGATCGTGATGTCGGAGGGTAGTCTTGCCGTGAGGGATAGAGCAGCGCTTCCCCTCCTGCTTTCCCTATGGGGATGTATGTTTTAGTTTCTTAGGGCTGCCATAACAAAATACCACGAACTAGATGTCCTCAAACAATGGCAGTTTATTCTCTCACTGTTCTGGAGGCTCAAAGTCCTCTTCAGGGCAGGGCTGCACCCAGAAGCCTCTAGGGGAGGATCTGTCCTCACTTCCTCCAGCTTCTGGTAGCCCCAGATATTCCTGGGCTTCTGGCAGCGCAGCTCCCATCCTGCCTCTTTCTTCCCTCATCTTTTCTCCTGTAAGGACACCAGCCATATTGCATTGGAACCCACCCTCATTCAGTATGACCTCATCTTAACTTAGTTATAGCTGCAAAGACCCTATTTCCAAATAATGCCATATGCACAGTTACAGGCGTTAGGACTGACATATCTTTTGGGGTACACAAGTCCACCTATAACAGTGTGCCTGCAGGGCCTATCTCTGGGTCCTCCTATGCACATCCCTGGTTGGTCTGGGACTAGATTTTGCCTTCTGAGTCCTGGCTCAGGAGGTCCTAGGTGTCCCTTTTGGTTTTCTCAGAAACTTCAAGGTAGCAACCATCTCCCTTTTTTCCTGTTGTCTTCCATCATATCCTTTACTGGATTTTTTTCTGGTGCCATTAAAACATGCATGAGGCCCTCCCATCTTAGATCTCCCTCTACCCTATGGCCCCATTTTCCCATTTCTCTCCTCCTCTTTCTCCAAACTTTTCCAAAAGCATCTTGTGTGCTCTCTGTCTCCCTCACCTCCCACTTCTTCCTCTGCTCCTTCCAGTCTGGCTTCTGCCTTCGTCATTCACAAACGCATCCCTCACTGAGGTCACAAGTGACAGCCACATTCCCAGCGGCTCTTACTCATATTGATCTCTTTGTTGGTGAAGCACCGTCTTCTCTCAGCTTCTGAGCTAAAACCGCTGGTTTCCTTCTCTTTTCTCTGGCCATGCCATGTCTCTTTGAAGGCTTTTCCTCCCCTCCCTGGCCATTAAATCAGTACTGCATGTTCCGTGGGGTCTGTCCTAGGTCCTTGTCTCTTCTCACTTTACCCGTTCCTTAGGTGCTCTCAGCTGCCACCCCAGGCCTCAGTTACTACCTTTATGCAGACAACTCACAACTTTACAGGGCCAGCCTAGACTTATCTGCATTTTTAGACTTATGTATTTTAAGTGCCTATAAAACTATTTTGTCTCTTTTGCTACCTCAAACTTATGTTTAAAACTGAACTTGTAATCTGCTCCTCTTCTTATTTCATCCAACACTTCAAGAAGTCCAGTTGAGTAGCCCTCCTAAGTAGCCTCCCTTTTCTTTTCTTCTCTTCTCTTCTCTTTTCTTTTCTTTTCTTTTCTTTTTTCTTTTCTTTTCTTTTCTTTTCTTTTCTTTTCTTTTCTTTTC
>NW_023244135.1:0-1656 GCF_002007445.2 Ailuropoda melanoleuca
TGTTCCATTGATCTATGTGTCTGTTTTTGTGCCAGTACCATACTGTCTTAATGACTACAGCTTTGTAATATAACTTGAAATCTGGAACTGTGATGCCTCCAGTTTTGTTTTTCTTTTTCAAGATTGCTTTGGCTATTCAGGGTCTTTTATAGTTCCATACAAATTTTAGGATTGTTTATTCTAGCTATGTGAAAAATGCAGTTGATATCTTGATAGGGATTGCATTAAATATATAGATTGTTTTGGGTCATATAGACACTTTAACTATGTTTGTTCTTCCAATCCATGAGCATGAATGCTTTTCCATTTCTTTGTGTCCTCTTCAATTTCTTTCATGAGTGTTCTATAATTTTCAGAGTATAGATCCTTTACCTCTTTGGGTTAGGTTTATTCCTAGATATCTTATGGGTTTGGGTGCAGTTGTAAATGGTTCTAGTTCCTTGATTTCTCTTTCTGCCACTTCTTTATTGGTGTATAGGAATGCAACAGATTTCTGCACATTGATTTTATATCCTGCAACTTTGCTGAATTCATGTATTAGCTCTAACTATTTTTAAGAGGAGTCTTTTGGGTTTTCTACCTAGAGTATCATGTCATCTGTAAATAGTGAAAATTTGCCTTCTTCCTTGCCAATTTTGGGTGCCTTTTATTTTTTTGTTGTTGTTGTTGTCTGATTGCTGAAGCTAAGTCTTCCAACACTGTGTTAAATAGTAATGGTGAGAGTACACATCCTTGTCTTGCTCCTGACCATAGAGGGAAACCTCTGAGTTTTTCCCCATTGAGGGTAGTATTAGCTGTGGGTCTTTTGTATATGGTCTCTATAATGTTGAAGTATGTTCCATCTATGCCTATTTTGTTGAGGGCTTTTTATCAAGAATGGATGATGTATTTTGTCAAATGCTTTTTTCTGTGTTTATTTACAGGATCATATGATTCTTGTCCTTTCTTTTATTAATGTGGTGTATCACATTGACTGATTTGCAATTATTGAACCATCCCTGCAGCCCGGGAATAAATCCCACTTGATCGTAGTGAATAATTCTTTTAAATACTGTTTTATTTGATTTGCTCATATTCTATTGAGAATTTTTGCATCCATGTTCATCAGGGATATTGGACTGTAATTCTCCTTCTTAGTGGGATCTTTGTCTGCTTTTGTAATCAAGGTAATGCTGGCTTCATAGAATGAGTTTCGAAGTTTTCATTTCTATTTTTTGGAACTTTTTGAGAAGAATAGGTATTAACTCTTCTTTAAAAGTCTGGTAGAATTCCCCTGGGAAGCCATCTGGCCCTGGTCTTTTATTTGTTGGGAGATTTTTGATGACTTATTCAAACATGACTGTTTGCTGCTTATAGGTCTGTTCAAATTTTCTATTTCTTCCTGTTTCAGTTTTGATAGTTTGTAAGTTTCTAGGAATTTTTCCATTCCTTCCAGTTTGTTGCCCAGTTTGTTGGCATAAATTTTTCATAGTACTCTCTTATAATTTTTATATTTCTGTGGTATTGGTTGTGATTTCTCCTCTTTCATTCATGATTTTATCTATTTGGGTCCTTTCTCTTTTCTTTTTGATAAGTCTGCCTAAGGGTTTATCAATTTTATTAATTCTTTTGAAGAACTATCTCTTAGTTTCGTTAATCAGTTCTACTGAGGTTTTT
>NW_023244136.1:0-1700 GCF_002007445.2 Ailuropoda melanoleuca
TTATAGAGCTAGTAAGAGGTTTAAAATAATCCCTGGAAAACCTTAGCATGGCACCTGAAGTACCTGCCAGACGAAGGTAGGCTTTCATTACAGGTATGTTCTTACTATGAATGTCAAAACGGCTGTTTTACCCTCTCCAGATTATTTTTCTGAAGCCATTAAATTCCACTCCTTTGGTATCACCTGAAGGTCCTTGTTCTGTACTCCTTTGTTTGCTCTAGATTTCTTTTTCTTTCATTCAGTTTCGAAACATTGTTTTTCTATTGGAGAAATTGCTGCACATTAAAAGCTTGGGAAAGGAGTTTATATTCCATCGTGCGTGCTCTCTTTCTCTTCTTTCTTGGCTGGGTTTTGGATATGTCCTCACCATGTGTGTTCACAGTTTTCCTTCCCAAGCTCTAAGCCGTGCCCATGCATCACTGCTGCTTGCCAGCCAGCGGCCATATGCTAAAGTGTGCAAGTACGTTCCTGCTAGTCTTTGTTCGACCTGCAACATTCCTTTTCTCCTTTCCTCTCCCTCTTCCTGCTTGTAATATTTCTTTTGGTTTAATAAATTGTCACAAAAGCATTCTTAAAATGAGACTGGGCTTCATCTCCTTCTTGTGGCATAGTTGTAACTTAAGTGAATTTGTTCTCAACAGAGGGAAGGATTGTGCCATTTCTACACAAACAACAATAACAGCTTTCGCTGTTTCTCACGTGCCATTCATTAAGTGTCTGCTCAGGTGGAAAAGGCCAAGACTTCAACTGAAGTTAAAATGAAAGCGCTGAGTTTCAGTCAACGTCAGATACTGGTCTTTATCTTGACAAGAGGATTTACACACTTTGGAACGATAGCTCTGATTAAACATTTGTTGGCATGCACCATGTGGCATTCTAAGAACCAGGGTCTTTCTGTACTGTAACTTTGTACACTCTCCTATTCAGGGAAACAAGAGCTACGGGGGTGGGTCAGGTTTAACTTTTGAGAATGATCAGAGACAAATATTTGACTGATGAATATAATATTTGACTGATGGATGTTCAAATAACGATTATCCTAAGTGTACTGAAAAATCAAATAAACAGAGAACTTTTCCATCTCACTAGTAATTCTAAAAGGAATTTTAATTCCTCACTTCAGAGTGATATTTTAAAAAGGAAAGGAATTTTAATTCCTCACTTCAGAGTGATATTTTAAAAAGGTAAATCTGATCCTATTGTCACGCCCACCCCCAAACGGACAACACTGCCTGAAATCTTCGGGGCAGGGGCTCATAGGTACCCTGAGAAGAAAGTGCAGTCTCTTTCATAGAACTGGGATGCCTTTGAGGAACTGGCCCATCGCACTGCCTCACCAGCTTCCCGACACATTGGCCATCCTTCACTTCCTCATGCTTCATGTCCGTCTGCCTCAGAACCGTCCAGGACATTCCCCCTCTTTGGCATGCTTTCCCCCATTCTTCATATGGTTAATCCCTCCTCAACCTATACTTCTCATTGTCACACTTACTTTCTGAGAGGGCTCCCCTCTTTCACCGATGTAATTTGGAGCCTCAACGTTGCCATTTTTCACAGTCTCCTGTCCTTTGTATGACATTTACCACAGTCTGCAACTGTATATTTATTTGTGTGTTTCTTTAGGATCCATCTCACAAATAGATTGTTAAGCCCCATGAAGACAAGGATTTGGATTTAGTCACAACTCTGCAGAGTGCTGG
>NW_023244136.1:1759-9897 GCF_002007445.2 Ailuropoda melanoleuca
AAGATTTTATTTATTTATTTGACAGAGAGAGACAGCCAGCGAGAGAGGGAACACAAGCAGGGGGAGTGGGAGAGGAAGAAGCAGGCTCCCAGCAGAGGAGCCTGATGTGGGACTGGATCCCAGGATTCTGGGGTCACGCCCTGAGCCGAAGGCAGACGCTTAACGACTGAGCCACCCAGGCACCCCTGTGACAAGATTCCTAAATAGGAATTAGTCTGCTCATGTGGGCCTTACAAGGGCAAGGATCTTTTCTTCATATCCCAGGGTTAATGACATGTTCAACAAATATTTGTTGAGTAAATGGACAATTGAATGAATTTAGGAAAACGTGTGACTTTCATTTTTTATTATTTTTTATTTTTTAAAAGCATTTTATTTATTTCTTTGAGAGGGAGAGAAGAGAGCATGAGAGGGGAGAAGCAAACCTCCCCACTGAGCAGGGAGCCTGATGCAGGACTCAATCCTGGGACTCCAGGATCATGACCTGAGCCAAAGGCAGTCGCTTAACCAACTGAGCCACCCGGTGCCCAGAAAATGTATGACTTTAAGTAAATGGTAATCAAAGGTAAACTATTTTAAAAAATCAATGTAACATCCAGAAAGCTGCAGGGAAATAACATAAGAACCCATATATCTACCTGAAGGTATTAATAGTCGTAAATGTTTGCCACATGTGCTTTACTTCCTTTTTTCTTTTTTAATAACAGAGATAAAATATTGCCTTCCCGGGCGCCTGGGTGGCACAGTGGTTAAGTGTCTGCCTTCGGCTCAGGGCGTGATCCTGGCATTATGGGATCGAGCCCCACATCAGGCTCCTCCGCTATGAGCCTGCTTCTTCCTCTTCCACTCCTCCTGCTTGTGTTCCCTCTCGTCTCTATCTCTGTCAAATAAATAAATAAAATCTTTAAAAAAAAAATATTGCCTTCCCTACTTCCTCACAGGTACCTCTCATTGTGAATTTTGAGACCACTGTTCACATCTGGATACTTTTCCTACACTTATGTGTATTAATAATGTACAGTAGTGGATTATTTTGTGTTTTTAAATTTACATTTATGATAGCATACTCTATAATAGAGTATCGTTATGCAGTTTGATCCATGCAGACCTACGTTTTTGAGGAATGTCCATGTTGTTTACATATTGTATATCTATTTGTTTTATTGCTTAGTAGTTTTCTGTCTTATGCCATAATTTATCCAATTTTTGATGCATAATTAAATTGTTGCACATTTTTTCCCTGTTATGAAAACGTGGCCCTGAGTATCCCTAACTGGATCTCTTTGTGTGCATGTGCAGAAGCTTCTCTGAGGAGGATTCTGGAAGTGGAGTGGAAAGTCTTGGTGTGTTGTGCAGTCTCTGAAAGGGCCATCTTTATCCTTTCACCAGCATGCAGGAAAGGACCACTCTGCCATATTCTTTCAAAGGGACTTCCGTATTTAGTAAAGAGGGTTTTGTTTTTTTTTTTAAGTTCATGGTAGATGGGTTAACTGCTATATAATTTCACAAAATTCAAATTCTTCATAACCATAGAGGAGAAAGGAAGACAACATAATACACCAAACACTTGTGAGTGCAAAAGGGGATAGTCCTGGAATGAAATAGAAGGTATTAGGTTAAAAGCCCTTTTGTTGCCCTCCATTGGGGTTGCTTTGAACTACACTGCCATGCATCTCATTCAGAAAGGGTGGTGGCTAAACCTCCCAGTGACATTCCCGGCTGACAAGATGACATAATAATCATTTTTCAGCCCTCAATACCCAGTCTTGTAGCAGCCTGAACTGATGCTGTTTGAGAAGCATATTAGGAAATGAAAGGAGATATCTAATGAAAGGTTCTGGATTAAATAGCTTAAGTGGCTAAGAATCAGCTTTCACAGTCATTGGATTAACCATCCTGACCATTCTGAACATCTTCGTGAACCTCTTCTTTTTTAGAAAAGATCTCTCTTTTATGTGGAAGCTACTTAGCAGAAATGAAACCCTAGTTTTGTCAGAAGGGAAAAAAAAGCATTATGACTAATTTTATGGATCATGTTTTGTTTTTGGTTTTGGTTTTTTTTCCCTCTCTCTCTTCTCCTGACAGTGGGCTCTGTTTTCCTCTCAGTTCTGCAGGAAAAGCCCGTTTCCTTACCGTGCTTTCCTTTCATGTAAAAATAGCAAGTGTTAGACGGCCTTTTTAACCTCAGTCTCTTCCATTCTTCTCAGATACTCATTCTTCAACTGAATCGTCTGTCTAAATTGAGCAAATGACCATGGCTAATATGATGCTTCTTTTTTTTAAATTCTCTAGTTTGATTGCCAAAGATTTCTATTGTTCAGAGTATGGTTCCTATCTAGTCAGTACTAGAAGCTCAAATGTCACGTGGTAGTCAGGTTCCTCCTGGGTCTACTCACTGCCCTTGTAGTCCGCCTTCCCTTTCCTGCCCTCCTCTGACCGGTGTGATATGTACATTATAGGTCAGGGGAAGGTTTCCTCAGGGCCGCTACCTTGAAACCTCCCGGGCTGATAGGCATATGGAGGAGCAAAGGGCAGGGATCCCATCCTTGTTGTTTCAATATAGTCCTTAGCACATTTGTGAACTCAGTAAATACTAAGCACAAACTTGAAGGTCCACTTGCCAGTTATCTGTGATAAATGGCACAAAACGAATTGGTTTTCCTCCACACACAATATGCGTTCAGGCCACTTGAATACCCTCTCCCCCATGAAGTTAGTGCCTGTTCAGGTTTGGGGCCCCTAGGGCGAAGCGGAAGAGAGTTTGGGAAGGAGATGGGTGGGGGCAGAGCATGTAAAACAACAATAGCTAAAACATAATAATAACTCCTGTTAACTGTTGTTCTGGGTCATTGGCTCTGCTCCTCGCCTTCCGCCTTCCGTTGTCATAGAAAGCTGAATATTGAGAGAAATTATAAATCAAGAAGGTGACAATGGTGATGCCATTCAGCTGCCTGTTAGCCCAAGGAATTCTTTCAGATAAGTAAACGGCCTCATGGTAATGCCTGGAAGCAGCCGCAGGTCCGCGGGAAATTAAACTCTCTCTCCTTTCCCTGACCCCCTTTCTGTTACATTCTACTGGAAATGTGTATTTGTGAAGAATTTCTGAGTCCTTTGCTGTAGGCAAGTACTCATGTGGGCCTAATGGAGTATATAGAGCAGTGAAAGGGGAGGTTATAACTCAGGGAGGAAGGCAGTGAGTGGCTGTGATGGATGAGAGCCGGGGAGGAGAGTGTCTTCCTCGGTCTTGGTAGCCCTGGGTGCTCTGCGCAGCCCGGGAGCTCTGGAGAGCCCAGACCCAGCCGTTGGCTCTTCTGCTGGAGGGGACTCTGGCCCTTCAGTGACTGACTTCTGTGCTGGCTTTTAAAAAAGCAAAATAAAAGAGATGAAGTCACACCCTGCCCCTCCACTTACTTGAATTGAATTAAGTTCTAGAACTGCAGACCAAGCCATAGCCACCCCGCCTACCTCTGATGGTTGTAATGCCACCATTTTCACTTAATTGCTCACCAGAGCATTGTCCCTGTTTTTTTTGTTTTGTTTTGTTTTGTTTTTTGGTTTTGGATTTTTTGAAGCACAGTTTCTAAGAGGATAATATTAAGCTTCGTTGTGCGTTTAGCTCTTACGGTAGTTGACTGGATGAAGAACAGAGACAACAAGAGGATGCTGAATGTCTTCAGAAGAGCTCCAACAAGGTCACCACACAGGGAAGTTGAGGGAAGGCCATTCCTCAGGGAGCTTAGGGACCAGAGAGAAAACACAGCTCCTTCCTCCCCACCTCCAGTGTCTAGTCAGTGTGGTGGTTATGATAGTGAAACTAGAGTAAAAATGAGTCCACACCAGGATTTTGGCAAAACAGCCAAAGAGAAAAATACAAAAAAAGTAACAGGTTGTCTCTGGTTGAAAAGAGAATGAGTAGTGTTGCAGCTTCTGGAACTTTCTTCTCCTGGTATTTGCCAGCTGTCTGACCAGTGGCCAGACCCCAGCAGTTAATTGTACAGTAACCTTAATCGAGACTCAGCCTCTCCGAACTGCAGTGTCCGTATCAACAAATTGTGGTTTGTGGGGCCCCAGGTTGTTGATCCCCACACCCCTAGGTGACATGATAAGTAATGAAGGTGCCCAGAAATGGTCGCCACCTCCTTTCCCTTCCCTCGCTTGGTACCTTCCAGAGTCATTAAGTGGCCTCAATTTCCTATTCCCCACAGAAAGCAGATGCGTCCCGAAATTTATGACCAGAAGCGGGACATTCACCTTGATTGCCTTGCTTCAGGTTAAGATGGAACAGTTGGGGGTGGGGTGGGGTCATCACCTGTTTCAGGGAGACTCTACTTTCGGTGAGCCTTCTTGTTTTAACTTATCTAGAAGGTTAATGGATTTAATTATGTGTTAGATTGTAATTAAGGATTCTTCCCAATTAGTGATGCTGGTGTAGGAAAAGCCATAAATTCTCCCATGTCTCAGTTAGCTTAAACTTGAAATAAAGCGGTGTTTAGATGAAGTTCTTCTCTCCTAATATATACTTTTGTGCACGTTGAGTTCAATCAATATCGATGAACTGATCTTTTAGAAAGAAGATAAGTGCATTAAACCTTATCTCATCTGTCCAGTAAGTCAGGTGCTGTGCTTCAAGTATTAGTGTCAGGCACTATTCTATTCTGACACTTTACTTTTCAAGTAATGGAAAAGTGGAATAAATTATTTACTGAGAACTTTGGTCATAAAATGCTCCCTGATCACCTGAGGCAATAAGATGCCATAGAAGGGGAGATAATATACAATTTGGTCAACAGTTTATAATGATTAATGAGTGGAAGAAAGAGGAAAACATTTTAAAATAGGTCAGAAATGTAATGTTTCTGTCGGCTTGTATTTCTGTAGAAATTTTTAAAGCTAAGCATATGTATCATTTTCAGTTTTTTGAAATATGCCATTAAGAATTACGGATTTAAAGTTTCCTCAAAATGCATTTAATCTTTTAAGCATTTGTGCCACTAAAAAGATCATGGAGGATCAAGTAAAAGCATTTTAAATGTAACCCTTATAAGCAGGAAGAGTGGCAGCACTCTGGGTGGTGTCCTGTTTATTTTTCTAAGATGAAACTAAATGGCATGTACTTAGGAAGCCTACTAGAGTTTTTTTAGAAGGGAGGCAACAACTTAGTAACCCTAAAAAAGAGTGGATACTTAATAGGAAATAGGAATACATCGGCCAGTGTTAGAAAAAAGACCAAGAAAGCTCTCGAATGTACATGAAAGAAAACTATCTAAAATGCCATAGCTAGTCTGTCAGGATTGTTTGGAACAAAAATGCAGACCCAGTAAAGGCCAAACAATTTCCAAATGTAATTGCATCACAGGAACAATTAGACCACACAGTGGGCATTAGGTCTTGTCTCCAGCAGAGCCATAAAGGTGCTGCCTGAATTTCTAAGGAGCTGTTTATGCTGATGTGATTTTTGCCAGCGTGCCTCTGATGTGTGGTTTGAAAGAGTCCAAGCAGCACATAAAGGCTGTGTGAGTCTAAAGGGAGTGAAACACAGGGACCTGCCCCATCCAAGAAGCCGTTCTCCACACTTGTGTGTCTACATAGTATGTATTATTGGCCTTTGCATTTAAAAGTTTCTCTGGAGATTTCCTTCTGAGACCCAGAACCCCAAGGCATAACCCACAGTGCTTACTACGGGTCTGAGCAACTTCTTAGGGTGTGGTTGCCATGTAACCATCTCCGCTCCACATGAAGACCTCAGTAACTTTAAGTATTAGTCAACTGGGGAGAAAACTGGTTAAAATGTAATTTCATGTGTGAAACAACTTCTTTAGCAAATTTCTTGGTTCGCTTTTTAACTAGCGACCCTTTAAAGGGTTACTGAGAGTACATGAAGGTGTGTGTTCATTCAGCTACAATCACTGTCCCTGAGTAAATACCCAGGGTTACACACCAGAAACAGAGTTCCCGTCCGTCTGCTGTCTCACGTTCTGTGCAGCCCAGAATGTCTGTAGCAGAACATCTACTTAATGAATATCGGTTAAATACATAAATGAATTTGGACAACCAGGCTGTAATAGAATTAGGTGTAAAGAGGAGAGGTAAACGGGCTTCTGCATAAGGTGATGAGTAAAGCTTGAGTGTGATGATAGGCGAAAATTGATGCCAGCAATATTTTTACTCTAAAGGATATTGAACGTATACTCGAAACATCTTCGTATCTTTGCATAGCTGTTGTACTCTTAGGCAATCATCTGGCTCCAAAGTGGTGGGCTGCACCCAACACAGCCAGGAACTCACTGAGGAAGTCACACGATACGTGAAAGTGTGACATTCAGGCTGGCGCTGATTCATGCACAACTCAAATACTGTATGTTGCCTGTTTAGCAGATCTCTGGTCTGTGCTTTGAATCCTGTTTTCCAGTTTCAGTGCGGATTTGTGATATTTCAATACCCACCTTACATTAAAACCATAAAGCAAACTGTAGCTGTTTTTTGAGGCCCTTAGTACTGCAAGAAATTGTGTTGTGTTTTCTGCCCCCTCCGTTTGTGGCAGTGACGCTTAGGAATCAGACCCTGTTCAGATGCAAGCTCTGCTGCTTATTTGCTGTGAAAGCCTGACGGAGTCGCTTAACCGCTCTGAGCCTCAGTTTACCTCTCTGGAAAATGAGGACCCTACTGCTAATTCACAGGATTGTTAGTCTTCTCAGCCTCAGTTAAGCTACACAGAGTGCGTCAGAACTGGCTAGTTGAGGTTTGCTGGAGAGGAAGTGCCTGTTTTCTGGGTTTGGCCCCGCGTGTCTGCTATTACTGTTGATGAAATGGCCCACAGAGAACAAATACAGGGCAAAGCTGACTTTATGAAAACGTGTCGAATTGACCTGGTTGGAATTCAGAAGACAGTGGTTGCTGCAGGAGGAGGTGGGAGAAGCAAGAAGCAGCTGAACTGGGGGGAAGGGGCGCGCGGGCGGACGGCTGCTAGAGCTCCGTGCTCCACGGCAGCGGGTGGGTAGAGCTGATGACCTCGCAGTGCGGGGCTGGCCTGGACAGTCAGGATACGAGAAGCGAGAACCACTCAAAGAGCTTTGGCTCCCACTTGGTGGAGGAACAGAGCGTCCCACATATCTTGGTATCTCTTGAGGTTGTTATTAGTAATAGGCAGAACATGATAGCTAATGTTTAAATTATGCTCAGTATACTGTGAATCATTAGGAGAACTCTAAATTGTGCTCGGGATATTGTGCTTAAGAAAGCAGGACAATCTGGGGCGCCTGAGTGGCTCAGTCGTTAAGTGTCTGCCTTCGGCTCAGGGCGTGATCCTGGCGTTATGGGATCGAGCCCCTCATCAGGCTCCTCCGCTGGGAGCCTGCTTCTTCCTCCTACTCCCCCTGCTTGTGTTCCCTCTCTCTCTGGCTGTCTCTCTCTCTCTGTCAAATAAATAAATAAATAAATAAATAAATCTTAAAAAAAAAAAAAAAGAAAGCAGGACAATCTAAAATATGACCTAAAAAGCTTGTCATGAAAAGACTTAAGGTAGAAATCTGTATTGTATTTTATTTAAGCCTCAATTCTCTAGATTAAAAACAACAACAGAATTTAATGTGGAGTTCATTGTGGAGTCAGAGGGAGCTGACTCTTGGCTTCTGGATATTGCAGTTAGCAACAGTTTCCTCATCTTTCAAATGGAAATACAATTACTACTCATTATAGAGCTAGTAAGAGGTTTAAAATAATCCCTGGAAAACCTTAGCATGGCACCTGAAGTACCTGCCAGACGAAGGTAGGCTTTCATTACAGGTATGTTCTTACTATGAATGTCAAAACGGCTGTTTTACCCTCTCCAGATTATTTTTCTGAAGCCATTAAATTCCACTCCTTTGGTATCACCTGAAGGTCCTTGTTCTGTACTCCTTTGTTTGCTCTAGATTTCTTTTTCTTTCATTCAGTTTCGAAACATTGTTTTTCTATTGGAGAAATTGCTGCACATTAAAAGCTTGGGAAAGGAGTTTATATTCCATCGTGCGTGCTCTCTTTCTCTTCTTTCTTGGCTGGGTTTTGGATATGTCCTCACCATGTGTGTTCACAGTTTTCCTTCCCAAGCTCTAAGCCGTGCCCATGCATCACTGCTGCTTGCCAGCCAGCGGCCATATGCT
>NW_023244137.1:0-1657 GCF_002007445.2 Ailuropoda melanoleuca
AAAAAAACAGGAAATAAGAACAGAAAAGTATCTTATAGCCAAACAATTTGTTTTCCTTTTATGGAAGCTACAAGAAGATATATGCTAATAGGTATTAGAATAAGTTGAAATCTTGCTTTGAAGGTTGGCAAAATATAGGTTGTATAGGGGTGGGGAATATATTGATAGCCAAGTTCCCAGTGTCATGGGGTGCCCTGAGCATCTTCAAGCATTTGTGGTTGTCCTGCAGCAAGGACAATTTCCTCTCCTGCTAATCTAAGGACAGGGTCCTGGAGAGACTCAAATAATACAATTTAAAAAGGGCTCTTGGTCAGTATAGCTATTTGCATTCAAAGGAAGTCATGTTTGAAGTACTCCTTTCAGAATTCCAATTAGAGATTTAAAACATACCCGCACATAAATGGGAAAGCTTTAAATGGAGGTGTAGAACCATATTGAGGTTACTAACTCAATACTGTTTGAGCCATCAGATAAATGTTCCATAGTACTTAGTTCATAAAACATTTCAAGTTATGTCTGGGCTAGTTTGGGTTAACAGTCCCTTTAATTATTCTAATGAGGCTTACTTGCTTGCCAAGCTATATTCTCATTCCATTTAGTCTATTATACTACCGTATATTTTTTGATGGGCTCCCTAGAATTGGTGCTAAGGGAGTCACTGCTGTCTGGGGAAGATGAAAGTTTATCTTTGTGATCTGAAGTCATGCGTTTATTCCGCAAAGATTAATGAGCACCTACTATGTTCCTAGGCTGAGCCCTGGAAACAAAACCCAAACAGGACACAGTTTTTGCCCAGGTAGGTAGGGGTGAACAAGTAATTAACATGCAGAGCGTAACCGGTGACAGGCAGGCTTCAGGAGGGTTGCATGGAAGCTGAGACAGGCCGAGTGGGAGTGGCAGTCCCCAGCAGGGAAGACAGCCTGAGCAAAGACGGAGACAGTGACCGGGTGGCATTAGCATCCCAGGTGCACTGACCTTCACTGGGTAGCTTAGCTTAACCTTGTGCCCTCTGAGTCTCTAGACCCTAGATTCCTCTTCATCTTAAGCTCAGGTGACCTTAAAAGCCCAAGAACCTGGGCTCCTTAGCTCAGGTAATGAAGTCCACCTGTGCAGTCCACCTTGGTGGCTCTCAGTTTAAATTTCAAATGGGAAATCTTTGAGAGATCACCCCCCCAAGTTAATAATGTGTTTTTTATGGAACTGGGGATAGATTCAAATAAGAATGATATGAAGTGAAATGCACAGCCAATGAAAGCATAATTCAAAAGAAACTTATTTTAATAACTGTATTGAATTACTTTTAATCCTGGACTTATGAAATCATTTGGGGCTTGAAAGGGTGACTTTAATTTTTACTTATACTTTACTGCATTTTACTAGAATTTTACTTGTATTTTACTGCATTTTACTACCTGGGTATAAACTGTGTCTTGTTTGTGTTTTGTTTCCAGAAACTTCGTTCTCCTTCATTGATGTTTCCTAAGGGCCTGGAACGGTGCTTGGCACCTAGTAGGCAGGCACTCAATCAATATTTGTTGAAAGATATAGTGACTTTTATGAAGAAATTACATTCTGTGTAAATTCCCTACATTGTGGACTGTTGACTGTCAAGGGTCCATAGTACTCCAGTGAAAGAGGGATTAGGGTTCCCTCAGAG
>NW_023244138.1:0-1657 GCF_002007445.2 Ailuropoda melanoleuca
GCCCTGGCCAAAGCTTTTATCCTGACCACTCTCTCAGCTTCATTCTTATTTCCTCCCATCCATTTATCCTGCACTCTGCCTTTGAGAGTAATCTTCTTACAACACTGACCTACCACACGATTCATTTGCATAAGCCTCTCTGTGGCTTTCACTGCTCAAGAGCCATAAGAGTTCATGTTCCTTGGCGAGCTTGCAAGTTCCTCCTAACCTGATCCTGTATACATGTCCCCATCCCACTTCCAGCTCTAAGAGTGCATAAGTTGTCATAGTTCTCTGAGGTCACACTGCCCCTTCACATCTGCTAATACCCACCTTCTTCAAGTGTCAGTTTTCTGACATCAGCTCCTCCAAGGAGACTTCTCTGACCCACCAGGCTGTGTAGACCCCCTCCGGATATACACACGGTGCAATTGCTTCCCCAAAGTAAACAGATCGATATCACTTGTATGTTTCTAAAGGGCTTTCATAGGTAATAACACCTGTAACCCTCATAATAACCCCATGAAGTAGGCAAGAAATACATAATCCCCATTGTATGGCCAAGAAATGCAAGATTCAAAGAAAATATACTTGGCTGCCGTGACACAGTGCATAGGGTGGAGTCAAGACCAGTACCTAGGTGTTCAGACCCCTAATACAGTGCTCTCTTTTCTTTCAACCTTGCTTCCTGAGCTGCTAAGATTAAAGAGGTGTACGTGGAGAGGCCGAGGAGTTAGCAAGGAGAAGGAGGGTCTAGCTGATGGAGAATCTTGAGGAGTAGTCTAGGGAGTTCTTTTGGCTAAACCACCATTTACTGAGCACCCACTCCATTCCAGATTTGGTGCTAGGCATTTCAGGCCAATTGCCTTGCATAGTGGTTGAGAGCCAGACTTCAGAGCTCAATGCCTGGTTTGAATCCCGGCCCTGCTATATCGGCCAATTTTCAAAACATTCACATTTTATATATGAAAAAACTGAGTCCATATAGGTTAAGTTGCCCAAGGCCACATAGCTAGTAAATGGTAGAGATAGTTAAGTCCAAGCCTGCCTGATGCTCTTTCTGCTACATAGAACACCCGAGCGGCTAAGAAAAGAGCTTGGGCTTTGGGGTCATAAAGCCATGAGTCCACACTTTCTGGTGATGCTATCTCGAGTGAGTTGCTTGATCTTCTCAGTAGCAGTTTCTGAAGCTTAAAGTGGTTGGTAAAACCTACCTGCTAACACCATTGTGCTTGTGGAACAGCATGGTACCCACGTGTGTAACGTGACCACATATGTTGATTCTTTTTATTATTGCCACCTCATTGCTGAGGGACATAATGGTAGGGTGTTTGCTTCTTCTTGGCAGCTGTTTAGAAGGACTAAGGTAAAGGAGGCAAGGGGCTGTTGCAACAACCTGGATGTGAGGTAGAGAGAACTTGGTGGAGGATGCTGGCTTTGGCAGGAGTATAGGGGAGGAAAGAAAACACTGAGCTCGCAGGTGCAAGAGTGAGAATTGTGAGTGTGGCTGGCTAGAATCTTTAGAGTCCTACGAATTCCAAAGTCTACCATTCTATTTTATCCTATTCGATTCTATAAATGGTATGTGTTTTTAGAGAAATACATGTTCCATCAAACATTTTCACATTGTATTTTTAAATGCTGTCAATAAATCTCAGTAATGACAATGATTTCGACT
>NW_023244139.1:0-1657 GCF_002007445.2 Ailuropoda melanoleuca
AGGACTCCCTGGTGAGTTGGACTATCTGGAGCTGGGGTGTCAGCCACCAGGAAGGAAGGGCTGAAGCTACTGGGGGATTCTGAGACCATCCCTAAAAAACCATGGTCTAAAATAGCTGAGCAATGGGCTTACTTTCTACTTTTCCATCCAGTTGTTTAGAAACCATGTGGAGACCGTCTAAAAGGAACGTTATTAAACAATTTACTTTGGGAAATGACATAACTGTTTCATATTCATATTCTACCTCAGCTTCTTAGAATAATGGAGAAGGCAAGCTACAACAATTAAATGGTGCCACTCCCCAAAGGCCACTTGCTCCAGTTTATAATCGTGTTCCTGCCACACGATAGCAAACGATCCCCCTTGGTGCGTTAATGAGTCCTCATGCTTAGAGACTGATGCTACTGCAGGCCTCGCTGGCTCTTTGGAGGAGGCAAGGGTTGAGCAGTTGTCTGGCATCTAGATGAAGCTCGTGATGGGGAGACAAACTTAGTCATGGGTTTTCAGAGAAATTAACTTGTCTATTCTGGGTGCCCACTCCATGCTGGGTCTCTGTGTAATGAGCCTGGCAAAAATAAAAGGGTGGGGAGATGAAAGGCTTTGGGGATAGAGGAAAAGAGGCACAGCACGTGTAGCAGTCTGATATGAGGAAGGATGGCACCAGAGACCCGCAGGAATATGCGTTTCTCTGAGAGGCAGTGGGTGTGGAAAGGGGAGAGGGTCGAGAAGTGACAGTAGGACCACACATGAAGGCCTTGTAGGAAGTAGGGAATTTTCCATTGTTAAGAGCCCTGTCATTTCTGAATTTCTAGGACAAGCTAGTACTTACAATACTTGGGGCCAAGATATTGCCTGATAGAATGGATGGGCTGCAAATCCCGAAGGGTTCGGAGACCATCTCTACCTGTTCTAAAATATCCAGGTAGCTGATTACACTTGTTCCTTTTTCTGTTTAGTTGTTTGAAGACCATGTTGATACTATTATGAGCAGAGAGTTATCAAACCACCATGGTGAAGAGATTTGCTTGAATCACGAAGGCAGTGGGGAGCGTGGAAGATTAAGCCAGGAAGAAACGCAGTGGTTTATGGAGTCCTTTAGAAAGAGCAAAGGGGAGGAGGAAGCCTTTGAGGGCAGAGGTAGGAGGCGAGAGCACCAGGGAAGAAGTAGTTTTCATGGCACCAGGATCATTTGCAAGAGAAGATGATGAAGAGTCACGATGCCTTCTCCTTGCTGCAAATGGCCACACGTGGGACCCTTTGCAGCCTGGCGGAGGGCGAGGCACGCTGCAGGAGTCCTGAGGGGAGCAGGCTGCAGCCCTTCCTGCTCCGGTGCTGTCTGTCCAGCCACCCGCTTCAACACCATCACCATGGTCACCTGCCCTTCTCCCCTACTGCCCCACCTCTGGCCCTTTGAGCCAGCCCAATCCAACTTGCCTCAGACCCAAGCTCCTTAGCCTCCTGTCCCAACCTGCCCTTCTCCGGCTTGCCCTGCTTTGGACGCTGGCGCCACCATCATTCAGCTTCCCAAGTTAGAAGCCTGGCCTGGATTCCTCCCTGCAGTTTACATCCAACACACCTCTGAGTTCTGCCAATTTCACTTCCTAAATCTAGACTCTACTGCCCTCTGTCTAACCCGCCCCCCCCCCCCCCCCCCCCC
>NW_023244140.1:0-1657 GCF_002007445.2 Ailuropoda melanoleuca
CAAACAAATAATCTAATTTCAAATTAAAAAGAAGCACCTGCTTCTTTGAAACAAAGTCCAAATCACACATTCCAAAAGATTAGGTTTATGTCCATAAAGGTGCATTAATTCAGAAATTATCAGAGGATTTCGAATAAGGATTTCATGATGAATTTTTGTTCTCACTTACTGCCCAAACCTTCAGTTATGCTGCTTAATTTCTATATCTTAAAATGTACTGTTGATCTTTCTGTTTTATCCCTATTGTCTATAAAGCTATTCAAAGTAGGAGTGGGAAACTCTACTCCTACATTCTTCAAACTTGTAGCCCCCAAACTAGAATGTCTATATAGTATCATAGTAGTGAAAGTAGTAGGTAATGAGGTTCTAGATTTGAGTAATGTGGATGGACAAGGAGGAGACTGGCGGAGGAAGTGTTAGAGCAATATATGGAATTGGATGAAAGCAGAGTTCAAGCAGTCAAGGTTCCTGTAGGTTAGCTTCCTAACTTGTCTGCCTCCTTTGACTCTTGTTCCCCGACAGTCCATTCTCCACTTAATGGCCAGAGAGATTATTTTGTATTCATAAGTCAGATCTTGGGAGTCCTCAGTTTCAGATCATCCAATGACTTTTTATTTCCTTTAGAATGAAACCCAAGACTTTACAATATGCTACATGGTCCTACTTTGCCAGGTCTGTGGTATCTCTCTGAACACCATTCTCCCCTCCCTTCCTCTGCTCCAGCCAGCTGCGCTTCCTGGCAATGTCTCAGGTTTGCCATGCATGCTCACAACCCATCACTCTTTCCCTGCCTTATTTTTCTTCAAGGTACTTACTTTGCCTATCATATACATAATTATTTACTGTCTGAGTTGCCCCATTAGAATGTAAACTCCATTTCAGCAGGAACTTTGTTTTATTCACATCTGTACCTCCAGGACCATAACATACCTAGTACATAGTGGATACTCAATACAAGATTGTTGAATGAATGAATGTATGAATGAATGAATGAAGTAGTGCAATTAATGGAAATAAGAAAATAGAAAAGGAATTCATCTGATCATTCATATGTGTATTCAAGATCCTCACTGTTGGATAATTGTAACCTTATGACCTACTCATGTGTCAATCCAAAACTGTACCTATAACAATGGTATTCTGATTTTCATACTTCTCATTTTTTAGTCATTTATTAATGTGTGAATATTTATTGAGCATTGTCTATATTCCAAGCATCATCCTAAGCACTGGGGATACAATACTGAAAAGACAGATATACTTTCTTCCCTCACAGAGCTGCCCCCATAGAGTCTAACAAGGAAGAGAGATACTCAACAAATCACTGCAGTAGAGAGAGAGAGTGAGGAATGTATTGTAGGAGAGTAGTTCATCGTGAACACTCCTCCCTGGTGATATACTTTGAAAGTATGACTGAACATCTCACTTACTGACTCACAATTCTTCAGTATTTACCCATTTCCTACTAAGTTAAACGAAACAACAACTGGCAGACCCATCACATTCATGCCAGAACCTCCCTGTTCTTATCCAGGCCCTGACTGTACTTGGATTATGCTGGGTTGCTTGACCAAAATGCCCTTATGTCCTTTTTCCTATGTAAAATCCTACCTTCTGCAAGGCCCATCTTCACTGACTTTTTTCAACCTTTCTTTTT
>NW_023244141.1:0-1657 GCF_002007445.2 Ailuropoda melanoleuca
TTCCGGCGGGCTGGGGCCGCGCAGTTGGGGGTGGGGAGCCGCGAGACCGGGGTCTGGGGAAGCGCAGCGCGGTGCGCAGAGGAGACCGCGGGCAGTTCCCGCGGGCCTGGGAGTGGGCTCGGCTCGCCGCCCCGTTCCCTGCACTCGCCCCAGCTGCACTGCTGTGCCTGTCGAGCCCTTACCTGGAGCTGTGGTAGCTTGTGTGCGGGCTCCTTGAGGGACACACACAACACGGAACTCAAACAAAGGAAAATTAACTTTGCACTCTATCACGTCAACAAATTAAACTGCGACTATTGGTGAATGATTAGCTTTCCTTTTTTGCCCTTCTCCTGAAGTGCACTAAGTATTAAAGATGTATTTTTTAAGTGACTCAAGACTAATGGAATACACTTTAGCCAATGTTTGTGCTATCTTATCCAAGAATTTAATAATTTAGTAGAATTCAAGAGACTGAACATTTTCAAGTGTTTCCGAAGAGATTATTTTCCTGGGATCTTTATATGAATGTCCTTTAGAGTTGCTTGAATACGAATAAAACAACTCCACCTTCTTCACTAAGTGGGGGCATTTGCCTTAATGCTGCCGTAGTCCAGTTCTTGATTTTATCCCTATGCAGGTGTTTCTGTTGCTTAGGCACCAGGGGCTTGCGAATGGGAGAGAGGTCATTATCTCCTCTCCAGGACAGTGTTGAGTTATCTCTTACATTCACACACTTGGACTGGCCATCTTGGGTTAGGGCCACAAGATTAAAACCCAAGTTACTGCATTATTGTTTTTTTTTTTTTCTTTTCCCTCCAAGGAATATTTTCAGAAGGTGAATCCCTTCACTGATGAGATTTTTCAGAAACAGGGGTTTCTAAAGAATCAGAAATGGTTCAGGTTCCAGAAAGCTGATCAAAGATAGAGAACAAATTGCTCAGTCTGTCTCTAGTGCTGAATTAAGGGCAGCAAAAAGCAAGAGCTTGTGAAGAGCCTGTTGAAAGCAGGGAGTGAAGTAAAGGCTTCCTGAGCTCTGGTGGCTAGTCTGAGCATTTCCCTGTGACTACTTAGATGCAAGCTTCCTTTTCATTTATCTGGTAACTCTTACCCTTGGAAAAAACTCCCCAAGGTATGGGGGAGATTTGTTCAAGTGTATATGGGAAGTGGTATTATCTTCAAAGTATTTTTTATGGAACACTTAGCGATTGGCTGATAATTAGTAAAAACTTTGTTCTTGGGTTTGTGGGCTCATTGGAGAAAGAGGAGGGCACGTAAAAGAAGAATAAAAATTTTCGATCCATTGGCTTAGGATGTAAGAATTAATTATAGAAGCTCAGAGGAGAAAAGGATTATGAGCCAGGGTGGCTGCCTAGAAGAGAAGGGATTTCAGTTAGGCCTTAAAGCAAAGTGTGGCGTCTAAAACTGGTGGAGAGCTGCTGGGGAGTTTCCAAGAAGTGAGAGTAGATCATTTGGATTGAAGCTGGCAAGAAAGGTAATACTTTCTGAGCATCTCACTCTGTGCCACATGCCATGCTCTCTCTTTCATCCTCTAGTGATATGAAGTAGGTATTGTTATTCTTGTTTAAAGAGAGGAGATTCACAAGACCACACTGAGATAACACCTTATGCCAGTTAGAATGGCAAAAATAGACAAGGCAAGAAACAACAATTGTTG
>NW_023244142.1:0-1658 GCF_002007445.2 Ailuropoda melanoleuca
CTCTCTCGCTGGCTGTCTCTATCTCTGTCAAATAAATAAATAAAATCTTTAAAAAAAAAAAAAAAAGAGATCCCAGGAGGAGATAAACTGGAGCCACTTGTACAAAGCTTGCATGGAGTTTTGCTGCAAAAAGGAGGAAAGAAATGGGGTTCTAGCTCAATGAGGATAGAATGTCAGGAGAAGGTGGTTTCTTAGTGTTTGATTTATTTATTTATTTAGCGAGAAGTACCTGCCTGTTTGTTTACTGATGAGAATGATCAAGAGGGAAAAAGTAGTTGGTGGGAGAGGAGAGAATTGCTGGAACACTACCCTTGACAGAGAAGAGGCTCCTTGGGAAACTGGCAGAGGTTAGCTAAGAGCTGGGATAGGTCATCTAATAACCATTAATCTGCAAGGGCTCTTCGTTTATAAGGATATTAACCCTTAGGTTGTCCTATGCACTACAAGTATTTTCTCTGATTTGTATTTTGATTCTTAACGGTTTTGTTTTCCCTATCAGAAAATTTTCTTTTTATAGTAAAAATGATCAGTTTTTGTTTTATGATTTCAAGATTTTGGCTTTAGTATCATGTCTAAAAAGATTTTCCCATCCCAAGATTTTTTTTTAAAGTTTACTTATTTATTGGTATTTTTTGGTGTATTTTTAAATTTACTTTTTATATTTAAACATTTCATTCATCTTGAATTTATTTGGCAATTTGGTTCCACCTTGATTTGTTTCTAGAGGACTAGCCAGTATCCCAAACTATTTTGAATAATCCAGTCTTTCCTCATTAACTTCAAATATTACCTTTATCAGTCCTTGGGTACCATCAAATTCCTTGGGTCCATTTCTAGATTCTTTACTCTCTTCTTTTGATCAGTCTGATTCTTTTGCCAAGTATTAGACTGTTTTCTTGGCTATAATCTTATAGTCTATTTAAATATCTGATAGAAAATTTCCTAGCATTGTATTTCTTTTTTTCAAACTAATTCTGGCTATTATCTCTTGTTTATTCTTCAAGATGAATTTTAGATTCAAGTTGTTAATTTCAAAGAAAGTCTTTATCAGGGTGCTTGGGTGGCTCAGTTGGTTAAGCGTCTGACTCCTGATTTTGGTTCAGGTCATGATCTCAGCACCATCTGGCTTGGAACCTGCTTAAGATTCTCTCTCTCCCTTTCCCTCTGCGTTTCCCCACCATTCCTCATGCACAGGCACTTTCTCTGTCTAAAAAAAAAAAAAAAAGAAGAAGAAGAAAGAAAGTCTTTGTCAATATTGGTTCATTAATGGTGACAAATGCACTTATATTAATGTGAGATGTGAGTAAAGGAGGAACCTGGGCATGAGATATATGGCAACTGTCTATATTATCTTAGAAACTTTTCTGTAAATCTAAAAAATTCTAAAATAACAAGTTTATTTTTTAAGTCTTAATTAGAATTTTGAATGGATTGCATCAGGTTTAAAAATTAATTTTGGAAAAGATTGACTTAAAAAAAAACTAACCCTTTCTTCAAGAATGTGGATAGCAGGGGTGCCTGGATAGTGCAGTTGGTTAAGCATCCAACTCTTGGTTTTGGCTCAGGTCTGATCTCAGGGTCATGAGATCAAGTCCTGCATCAGGCTCCAAGCTCAGTTCCAAGTCTGCTTGGGTTTCTTTCTCCCTCTCCCTGTCCCC
>NW_023244143.1:0-1893 GCF_002007445.2 Ailuropoda melanoleuca
TCGTGTCCAAGAGGCAGAGAGGACCCCATCCAAGCTCAACCAGGACAAACCTACGCCATGGCATGTCATAGAGCAATTCACAAATATTAGATCCAAGGATATAGTACTGAAAGTGGCCAGGGCAAAGAAATTTCTCACGTACCAAGGCAAAGGTATCAGAATTACTTCAGACCTGTCTACACAGAACTGGAATGAGAGAAAGGGTTGGGGGGGGAGGATTTTAAAATCTCTTTCAGAGAAAAACATGCAGCCAAGGATCCTTTAACCAGCAAGGCTGTCATTCAGAATTGATGGAGAGATAAAGACCTTCCAGAATCGCCAGTCATTGACCAATTTCGTAACCATGAAACCAGCTCTACAGGAGATATTAAGGGGGTTCTATAAAAGTAAAAATTCCCCAAGAGTGATACAGAACAGAAAGTCATAATCTATAGAAACAAAGACTTTACAGGCACCATGGCATCATTAAAATCATATCTCTCAATAATCAGTCTCAATGTAANCCAAGAGTGATACAGAGCAGCAAGTCACAACCGATACAAAGACTTTAAAGAGAAATGGCATCATTAAAATCATATCTGTCAATAATCTCTATCAATCTAAATGGCTTAAACTCTCCCATAAAACGCCACAGGGTTGCAGATTGGATAAAAAGACATGACCCATCCATTTGCTGTCTACAAGAGACTCATTTTTGAACCTAAAGATACATTTAGACTGAAAGTAAAGGGATGGAATACCATCTTACATGCCAATGGGCCTCAAAGGAAAGCTGAGGTGGCAATTCTCATATCAGACAGATTGGATTTTAAACTAAAGACTATAGTTAGAGACACAGAAGGGCACTATATTATTCTTAAAGGGTGTATCCAACAAGTGGATATGACAATTATAAATATATATGCCCCAACAGGGGAGCAGCAAGATACACAAGCCAACTCTTAACCAGAATAAAGAGACATATAGATAAAAATACGTTGATAGTAGGGGACCTCACACTCCACTATCAGCAATAGACAGAGCACTGGAGCAGAAAACCAGCAAAGAAACAAGAGCTTTGAGTGCCATACTCAATGAGTTGGACCTCATAGATATATATAGAACACTACACCCCAGAACCAAAGAATACTCATTCTATTCTAATGCCCATGGAACATTCTCAAGAATAGACCATGTTCTGGGTCACAAAACAGGTCTCAACCGATACCAAAAGACTGAAATTATTCCCTGAATATTCTCAGACTTTGAAATTGGAACTCAACCACAAGGAAAAATTTGGAAGAAACTCAAACACGTGAAGACTAAGAAACATCCTGCTCAGGNCAGACTAAGAACCATCCTGCTCAAGAATGATTTGATAAACCAGGAAATCAAAAATCAATTTAAACCATTTATGGAGACCAACGAGAATGAAAACACAATGGTCAAAAACCTATGGGGGGAGAGATGTTAAGATGGCGGAGGAGTAGGGGACCCCTTTTTCAGCCGGTCCCCTGAGTTGAGCTGGATAGGTACCAGACCAGCAGGAACATCCACGGAATCAGCCTGAGACGCAGGAAGATACATCTGGATCTCTACAAATGAACATCTCCAGCGCTGAGTATCGAGGTACGAAGCGGGGAGCCGTGAAACCGCGCACNTAGCGGGGAGCTGTGAAACTGCGCACAGATATCGGAACATAAACAGAAGGGGGAGGGAGTCGCCGTGTCAGGGCGCTGGGAAGCGGTAGCCACCTGCACGGGGGAGCAGACAGACCGCGGACCCGCACGCTTCAGACAGCAGAATGGGAGCTCTGGGAGCGCGCGCGGGGCGGCTGGCGGCCGGCGGGCCACCTGCACCGGGGAGTGGGCGGACCGCGGACCCGCACCCTGGAAACAGCAGACTGAGTCCGTG
>NW_023244144.1:0-1658 GCF_002007445.2 Ailuropoda melanoleuca
TTTATTTTCTATTTTAGTGAAAAATGGAAGAAGAGAAAGTCATGTGAATTTGGGAATGTAATTAGTCTTGGCATAGCCCCGGGTCATAGCCCTGGCTCACTGTGCATGCACTTACAGATGTATAAAGAAAGCTAGTATCCCCACACCAGGGATAGCGCTATAAAACTAAGCCTTCACATAAATTTGTCAAGACTGTTGTACATATAAACTACAAGCCTTGGCTTTACCCCAACTAAATCACAAGTGTTTGCTTTGGTCTACTAATTAAGTTATATGGAAAGACCAAATCCATCTGGGGGCAGCAAAACCAAAACCCCCCCTAAGACATTATAAGGATGGCAAACGAGAGAGCAGTAACTACATGCCTGTTTTCTCCTCCACTCACATTCAACAAATCAAGGAGATTCCCATCGAGGCATGCAGAAATCTCCCTCTAACAGATGTAGACAAGTGCATTAATAAATCATGACCATCATTAAAATTCTTAAACCAATATTTTGCGATCAGGCATACTTCTTGCTATCGGTTCTGGAGCTAGATAGAAATATTGCATATATGTAACATTAATTAATGAAATCGTTATAGTTGACTATTTGCCAAAGATTACCAGCAACACAATCATGGTTTAGCAAACAGTCAAGAAATTTGACTTGCAAAGTGTCTGTGGAGACATGTAGCGCCTAATAAAGTCGAGCAGCTCCTGCTCACGTATGCTACCCTTGGGCAGAGCAAGGTGGCCCTAATTGTTTTTGTGTTTGTGCATATGCTCTCTGCCCTATCCCAACATTTTTCAACTGTGCCCACAAATTCATGTATTTTCAGACTGTGCACAGCAAAGCCACTTAGGTATAAACTGGAATTTAAAGAGGCAGATGAAATTGTGTCATCCTGAGAGCTGTGCGGTTTTTAACAGATGCTCAGAGCTAAACTTTCCAACCAAACAGCATCTGAAAGTTAGCGAGAGCTGCAAATATGACACCAATTACATCAGCAAGCTCTCCAATTCCAAGAGCAAATTTCCTGCAGGAGATGTTTAGGGATGTCATAGCGAAATCAATACTTAGCACCTTCTGAATCCTTTAGTTCACCAAATCCTTCTTCATTTTCATTGAAGTCAAAAATATTTTCTTTGTCTAGTCTAGCTTTAACTGCCTAAGGGACATAAGTTTTAGAAAACTGTAAGTTTTAGATAAGATCTAAACAGGTAGCACGTGCCACCACCTACCCTCATTCATCCTATGCACACAGAAATTATTTCTTAAAACTCTGTTTAACTTAAAGTTTTTGTTTTCAAAATATCCTGATACCTTTAAATATTTATGATGAGCACTTAAAATATTAAGGGATTATTTGTCTCAATACATTTTTCCTCTGGAAGGATGAAGTCTTTGAAGGCTTTTAACAAAATGCTGTGATTCAGCCCTTCTCTGCCCCCACCTATTTGTCAAGTGAGCATGTAGTTAGAACCATGGTAAAGCAGGCATTATTTACTCAATAAACCTTAACAGCTTTATGGAAAAGCTCTAGATTCAGTTGTTATAAGAGAAAGGATGTTTATAGTATGACATCTTAGCGAAATTTGTCTTTGATGGACTTTGTTCTAACCTAATTCAAGTGCCTGTCTCCAGCAAAGGACGATTTCAGAAATAATGTGGCCA
>NW_023244146.1:0-1659 GCF_002007445.2 Ailuropoda melanoleuca
CGGATCCCTGCCGAGCGGACAGCAGGGGATTTGTTCTCTTCCCCCATTCCTTTGGAGAACGTTGCAAAGATTATTTTTCCGTGATCTTCCGATTTCAGGCCACATTTCTCGTCTGTCCTCTGACAGTTCTTTCTCTGGGCATCGTTCTCTAACTGCAGCCTGCTCCTTCTGAAGTGTGCTCCGAAAATTGCTGTGCCTTTTCCCTCCAGCAAGGCCAGCAAATAAAGGAGGGGGAGACGAGTGTGCTGGTGATCAGTCTGTGCGAAAGCACCTGTGGCCACACCCCTTTCTGAACCCCCCACTTCCGAGCGGGGCGGGCACTACGGCAGCACCAGCAGATGGAGCCGGTGTACCCACCGCCCCGTGCGCCCACGGGGCTGTCTCTTCAGGGACATTTGTTGACTGTGTTTATTAATTAATAGTGGTTGTTGCTGGTGAAGTTAATGATGTGTCCTCCCTCTGGGAAGGAAGAACACAGCCAGTTCCAGTGCTGGGTAGGAAACGTTGTTGGAGCTCTGTCTAGCTAAAACAACATGCGTTTGCTATAAAAATCACCCAGTACAAAAATGTACAAAGTAAGAAGCAAAGCTTTCCCTCACTTCTTACCCTCCGTTTGTCCTCTACTTGGCTCCTTTGACTCAAATGAAATGACTGCATAATAACGTCCCATGATTTTTAACCATTCTGTGTTGATGAGTACTTTCCTTATTTCCATTTGGGATCTCCCAGCAATGCTGCAGGGAGTGCACTTGTGTCTTTACACACTCGTGCTCATGTTTCTGTGGGAGAAATTCGAGAGGTTCCTGCAAGTGGGGCATTGAGTGTTTTAAACTTGCTAGGCCCCCATAATTACCTTCCCCAAAAGGCTATGTATTCCCATGGACAGCGTTTGAAAGATTATCTTAACCTTTGTTCTCGGTATGAGTCAGTGTTATGATTGATCTGGAGACCGTGTACTTTTAGGAGAGTAACAGTGCAATTATTTTTTTTTTAGGCATGGTGGACATTGCCCGACAGACAGTTGAATTCCTCTACGAGGAGAACGGTGGCATCCCAAGAGACCTGTATCTTCCCACCATTGAAGACATTAAAGACGAAGCGAACAAGTTCACAATTGATAAAGTTCGAAAAGGTTCTGTTTGCCCTCTTACTTCATCTGTGAAGCCTGCTGTGGAATGAGAGGCTGGGTGTTCACTTGAGTGTGAGCAGAGCAGCTGTGAGTGACCCGGGGAGACTCCCCATTTGCGGAGTGACAGGAGCTCTCACAGCCTCTCTACTGTGAGGCCCTGAGGCCTCCCGCTTGTCTGGCTTCCGGTAGCCTCCTACACATTCCCCGAGCTCACTGGCGCACGCAGAGTGAGACAGGGCACTTGTGCAGAGGGAGAAGCGGGTGAGGGTGTAGGGTTCTGGACAGGCCTCCCAGCTTAGGTCAGAGCTGCTGAGCTAGAACCGCGAATGGGTGGTCGCACTCTGCTTTCTAAAGAATTTTAATGGAATGCGTTCATTCTTTTGATTAAGAATCTATTGCATTTTTTGAGGAAATGAAAATAGAGAAAAGCACAAAGAAGAAAAATGGAAACCACTCGTTATCAGACTTTCACAAAAATATGAGAACATCAGGGACAGAGGCAGGAATATATATTTTCTTTTTCTTTCTTT
>NW_023244147.1:0-4928 GCF_002007445.2 Ailuropoda melanoleuca
GTGAGTGTGTACAAATGTGGTGGGTATTGAAAGGTGAGACATGGAAGGAGACAAGGTTGGTTAGAAATAAGGTTATGAAAAGTTTTGTGTAAATACTTAGGAAAATTTGAGGTCCTAAAACTGAGGTTAAGAACACCATCTCTAGAAGATGGGAAGCCTCTGAAGTATTTGAGATAGGGGAGTTATGATGGGGTTTGACTTTAGATTGCTCTAGCAGTAGTGTGACAGATAATTTAGGGACAAGGACAATAATGTAGGTGAAGAGACCTGTAGAGAGGAAAATGATGAAATTGGCAAGAAATGCGGATGTTAACAGATAAAGGGAATGCCATAGACATAATATTTTTCAGTTTTTCAAGGCGTTTAATGGTTTTCCATGCTATTCCTGTGAATAAAATTGTGAAAGTCAGGTGGATAATAGTCTTGCCAAGTGAATTGACTATTAGATGAATCATAATATCCAATGAGCATGAATCAGTGGTTTTACGTCTATTGCGAAGGAAGCCTCTAGTGGAATACCCTAGAGTTCTAGCCTTAGTCTGGGCTCTCTGGTGCCTTGGATAAAACTGGGAAAGACGCTCAGAAATGACACATTGTAGTGGCTAAGAGCATGGGATTTGTCATTAGACACACTTGGGATTGAGTCTTCTCTCTGACACTTGTTATTTACATGACCTTTGGCAGGGATGGTATAGTAACACCCACTCTGTAAGCCCATTCTGAGCATTAAATGAGGTAGAATATTGGTCCATAGTAAGCACTCATTAGTGATTAGCTGTTTTTATGACTCGTATCACAATTTAAGATAATACAGATTATCTTAAATAATGACAGACTCAATGAAGGTGCTAAATAATGATCTTTTGGAATACTGGGCTGGAACTAAGAAGAAAAATACCAGGAAAAATAAATGTGGAATTCTTATACATCAAGATTAAAAATTAAGCAAACAATTGTTTTGGGAAAAACTGGTTTGGTGAAAGAACATGTGAAAAAAATATTTGGGGGATGGAGTTGATCATCAGCTGTCATTGCTGGGCTTCACACATGTCACTAGTTGGGAACATCAGTAGATGAGTAACAGATGGGTCCCCAGAAATGATGGCTTTATTGCTTTTTGTTTGCGTGCTGTGTTTTCAAGCTCCTCAGATGGTAATCAGGCCACTTATCCACAAGCCAAAGATGAAACTCTTCAGTGTAATGATGGGCAAGACCATCCGCAGTGTTGTGGTCTGAACGTTTGTGTTCCCCCCAAGTACATATGTTGCAGATCTGAGGCCCTAGGTGATGGTATTAGGAGGTGGGGCCTTTGGCAGGTGATACAGTCATGAGGGTGGAGCACTAAAGACTGGGATTAGTGCCCTTTTAAAAGAGGCCTCAGAGAGCTAGCTTGTCCCTTCTACCACATGAAGACAGCAAGAAATCTGCAAACTGGAGGAGGGTTTTCTCCAGGACTCAGCCACTTGCAGCCTGATCTTGAACTTACAAACTTCCAGAACTATTAGAAATAAATTTATCTTGTTTATAAGCCACCTGGTCTGTGATAATTTGTTACAGCAGCCAGGATGGACTAAGACATGCAAACTGACCCACTGGCTATCCTTCATGATCCACCTACCCCCATTCCCTCCAGAAACCCTATATTCAAGCTATGTTTACCTATGGGCACTATTGTCCTTATTCAGAGCTAATCTGTAATGCCAGGAGAGGAGAAAACATCAAAACTTTACAAAGAACCCTCTTACCTTAAAGGATACACAGTTTACAATTCTAAATTCTTCACATCTTGATACACTGCAATTATATGCCATTTTTTTTACTTTACTTTTTTCATTTATTGCATAATTTTCTTTACTGCTATCTGGTCTCCATACCATTTTTGATAAGTATGTATTATTCTACAATCTCCACATTTTGGGCTATTTCTAAGTAGCAGTTATTCTAAATCCATCTTTGTGTAAATTGGTCTTCTTTTCCTTTCTAATTATTTCCTTAAGATATAGTTTTATTACTACAAGCTGGGATGATCGAAACACAAGGCAGATAAATTTTTTATTCCTAAGAATGCCAGATTATTGCACATAAAGTATAATTATACTCCATGAAAATGCTATTAGGAATGAACAAAAGCTTTCGTTCCCCTGCAGTACCTGTGGAAGTACCTGTTAATAGGATTATAGGAAAACTGGACTAATACCAGGGGAGTCTAAGATGGTGAGAAATGTAAGCCTTATGGCCTAAGAAGACTAAGAGGGGCCTAGAAACTATTTCCGAACATCTGAAAGAGCACTACTGGACAGTGACCCGAGGGACCACGGTTCATGGCCATGGATCTGCAAGTTAATAGCTTTGTGACCTGGGGCAAGTCAATTTACTTTTGGTTTTCTCGATCATAAAATGAAGGCAATAGACATAAAATCTCTGTTTTAGGATTCTATGATTTTAAGTTGTTTATAGGCATTTAAATTTTTTTGAACTGTAGGAACAATTTCTAACACCTAAGTAAGCTGCTTTGAAAACAGTATCCCTTCACTGAAGATTTGAGTGGATTTATCAAACATTTACTGAGCCTCTACTATGTGCAAGATAGTGGTGGGAACACCAATATGTAAACTTCCAGAAAATTAGACATAAACATATTGGAAGATCTGATAGCAGTAACATATGCAAGCAAGAACTTATTGGTTCAAGAGACAGCACAATGAGATTATTTCACTGGAAAATTAATTGCCAAATGAGCAGTATAGGGGAGGCTATTCCATGATTTAACAAAAGGAAATTTCAGCTCTGGAGTCATATAGACTTGGGTGTGAATCCTGACTGCTCCACTTACAACCTGCAGGACTAAGGGCAAACTATTTAATCGTCTGTGACTCAGTTTTGAAGTCGAATAGGTATTTAGGTAGAAAACAAAGGGAGATGACACACAGGTGGTATTCACTGAGCATGGATACACACCAGCAGTTCTAGGTTCCTTCCATCACTAACATTCTGTTTTCATAAGAACAATCAATTCTATGCATGCATGCTTAGTTTTTTGCAGATCACATAGGTGGCCATTGTATCTGTTAAGTTGCTTGATAAAATGCTTTCAGCAGTAGGACATAAAAGTTGGTTGAAAGTATGTTTTCTTTTGATTCATTCAAATATGAGTTCCTGTAATAATTAAGCATTGTGCTAAGTGCTGACAGATATGCCCCTCCCTTCATGGAGCTTACAGTATGGAATGGGACTACAATACTAGGCAGAAATGAAAAATAAAGCACTATATGAAGTTAGAGAACAGCTTAATATTATAATTATTAGATTCCTGTTAATGATTATTTTTAAAGAATTCAAAGTAGAAATGGTATCTATTATGTGTATCCTTCAACATAATAAAATATCAAACATTAAGATGGCTTTATGTTCTTCAAACACTGAAGGGATGAACGGGTTCAGTGTAATTATCTCTATTTCAGTCGCCCAAGGTCACTCTGCTAGAAAGCAGTACAGTAAAAATTCAATTCCAGGTCCTGACTCTAACAAAAACAGCAGTAGCAACAATGAAAACATAGGTACTTCTTCCTGCATACCAAGAACTATTCAAGGAGCTCTACTGATACTAACTCTTAATCCTGATACGATCCCTATAAAGCAACCACCATTATTGTCCTTGTTTCACAGATGGGAAAGCTGAGGTCCTGAGTCATTCTGCAGCCTTGCCCACAGTCACACAGTTATAAGTGGTATGAACAGCACTGGGGTGCAGACCTAGGATTGCCTGNCACCTAGGATTGCCTGACCCTGGATCCCACACTCTTACCTACTCTGCTCTAAGAGCACGGAAGTCAGAGCAAATTAGGTTAGGCATCTGCCGGCACATTTGCAGTATCCCCAGGACAAGCTGCTGCCCCTAGCGTGTGGAGTTCTGACAACATCGCAGTTCCAGGGGCCTGGCAAGCAACTGACATGCATACTTAAGGAGTTCTGAGAAATGGAAAAGGCACACAAGTTACCAGTATGTGTTGATATTTTCTCAAAGGCAGTTTTCTAGGACTCTCATTACCAAGCAACATCACACACACACACCCTAAGGCTAAAAAGAAATTAAATCCTCATAACAATATGGCATCTTGAAAAGATAAGGTCATTAACTTGGGGAAGCATTTCCTGAACAGTTCATCGGAATGTGAGTATGAGTGTGGAATATAAACTGTGTATGTAAACATGGGAAAGAGAAAGGGGGAGGGAAAGGAGAGAGAGATTTTAAAAGAGAAAGATACAAAGCAAAAAAAGGAGATGAAGGGGAAGCAAAACACTCAGGTCCAGAAATTGAGGAAGAGTACAAGGCGGCTAACTTCGCAGCAAGTGGAGGTCTGCGCGCTGGGTTCGCGGAGCCGCCGGGTCTCACACCACCGCCGGTCGGTCACTGGCGTGGAGATGTGCCCGAAGCAAACCTGGGCGGTGGGCAACGTCTCACCTCCNGCCCCTAGCGTGTGGAGTTCTGACAACATCGCAGTTCCAGGGGCCTGGCAAGCAACTGACATGCATACTTAAGGAGTTCTGAGAAATGGAAAAGGCACACAAGTTACCAGTATGTGTTGATATTTTCTCAAAGGCAGTTTTCTAGGACTCTCATTACCAAGCAACATCACACACACACACCCTAAGGCTAAAAAGAAATTAAATCCTCATAACAATATGGCATCTTGAAAAGATAAGGTCATTAACTTGGGGAAGCATTTCCTGAACAGTTCATCGGAATGTGAGTATGAGTGTGGAATATAAACTGTGTATGTAAACATGGGAAAGAGAAAGGGGGAGGGAAAGGAGAGAGAGATTTTAAAAGAGAAAGATACAAAGCAAAAAAAGGAGATGAAGGGGAAGCAAAACACTCAGGTCCAGAAATTGAGGAAGAGTACAAGGCGGCTAACTTCGCAGCAAGT
>NW_023244148.1:0-1660 GCF_002007445.2 Ailuropoda melanoleuca
ACTTTACATCAGAAACCAGGGATGTACTGTATGGTGACTAACATAATATAATAAAAAAATATTAAAATAAATAAAATGTGGAAAAAAGAAATTTTAGTTTGCAACAGTATACATAGTTTTAGCAAGAAATTTGTGGCTTTTGACAAGTCCCTTATCTTTTCTGAGCCTCACATTCTTTATCTGTAAGCTTAGAAAGTTGGGGCTAGAAGATTTCTTGTATTTGTTTCAATGTGACGATCTGAGAATCTATTATTCTTTCCACTATTATTAAATTTCACTGTGTCAACAGTAGATGGTGCTATTGAGTATTGGCTTTAAAACCCAGTAAAAGCCACTCTAATTACTGAGTGCATAGATATAACAAAGGAGATACCTACCTGTATATCAGGGCATTGGAGGTCAGGGGATGCCCAACATATTTATACATTAAAAGTTTTCTAAGCTCAAGAGTTTACCTTATGTTGCTTTAAAACCCTAGGGGGAGAAAACGACTTAAATATGTAATCCATATATTGGCCCACATTTTTAATCTTATTTACTGCACTGGATGTTTTAAGATTATTTATTAACATTCTAAAATTAACATGACATCCATTTCCTGATTATTTAAGGATGAATCGTAACTACAATTTTGTACTCCAAAGCCCGTAATTCTATTTTATGCTTATAGGTATTTAAGCTCCATATAAGTCTTCTCTAATTAAATCTACAGGTAAAAATCTTTTATAAATATTTTTCTCCTTTATGCTTCTAAAATAAGAGATAATATTAATGCCTGCTTTTTTTTTTTTACTATTTGCTTTTAAATGATATATTAATACTTCCAAAAACTGGATAAAAATGTAGCAAAAATCCATATTATACTCAATGGTGAAATATAGAATCATTTACTTTAAAATCAGGATAAAACAAATATGTCCATTATAACTATTGCTATTCAATACTTTTCTAGCTTTCTATAAGAGCAGCTAAAGAAGAAAAAAATAAGCAAAACTTATAGGATTTCAAAAGGAAGAAGCAAGAGCCCCCTGGGTGGTGCAATTAGTTAAGCTTCTGACTCTTGATTTTGGCTCAGGTCATGATCTCAGGGTCATGAGGTCGAGCCCCATGTTGGGCTCTGAGCTCAGTGAGGAGTCTGTTAAAGTTTCTCTCTCCCTCTCTCTCTGCCCTTCCCTGCGTTAGCTCGCTCTCTCTCTCTAAAATAAATAAATCTTAAAACAAAACAAAAAAGGAAGAAACAAAGTTGTACTCATTTTAAGGGTGTTTGGGTGGCTTAGTGGGTTAAGCATCTCAGTTTGGCTCAGGTGGTAATCCCAGGGTCCTGGGATCAAGCCCTGCATCTTGGGCTCCCTGCTCAGCGGGGAGTCTGCTTCTCCCTCTCCTGCTGCCCCTCCCCCTGCTTGTGCTCCACCCCTTCTCAAATAAATAAATAAAATCTTTTTTAAAAAGTATACTCATTTGGGAATGATATAGTGAACTAAATATATAGGTACCTTCATCACATATATGTGGCTATTCGTCTCTTCATTTGCTGTCCCAGAAGTAGAAGGCAGAACTCATTTTTATTTTTGTTTTTTTATTTTTTTTTAAAGATTTTATTTATTTATTTGATAGAGAGCCAGCGAGAGAGGGAACACAAGCAGGGGGAGTGGGAGAGGAA
>NW_023244149.1:0-1660 GCF_002007445.2 Ailuropoda melanoleuca
AGAGAGAGAGAGAGAGAGGAATATTATTCAGCCTTAAAAAGGAATGGAATTCTGACATAAGCCTCGCATGGATAGACCTTGAAGACGTTATGCTAAGTAAAATAAACCAGACACAAAAGGGCAAATATCATATGATTCCACTCATATAGGTACCTAGAGTAGCCAAATTCATGGAGACACAGTACAATGGTGCTTGCCAAGGGCCAGGGAGAGGCGGCAAGTGGGAGTGGGATGCTTTTGTTTAATGGGTGCAGAGTTTCAGTTTGGGAAAGATGAACAAGGTGTGGACACGGACCGTGGCGACAATTGCACAACAATGTGAATGTGCTTAAACTCTACACTTAAAAACGGCTAAATGGCAAATTTTATACTATTTATATTTAACTGCAATACAAAAAATATGGATTAGATCTACCCATACATTGTCCCAGTTTTAGGGCTAACTAAAGATATTATGACTACCAAACCAAACCAAGTTACTGAAAGTACAATACAGAAGAAGTCAAGATCTCTATCACTAATAACCAAACGGGTTTGCAAAAGAACCAAAAAGAGCTTCTAGAAAAAAATGTCTATGTAATAATAACAAGTTAAAGAGCAGATTAACACATCTGAACAGATGGTTAGTAAACAAAGATAGAACTGAAGAAATTATGTAAAATTATGTAAAATGTAGCACAGAGGGACAAAAAAGAAAAAAAATGTGGAAAAGAGGTTTATAAGAATAGAGGAAAGGGAGAAAGTTGATTCTGTGTCCAGTCAGACAGAGTTCCACAGGAAGATAACAAAGACACAGGGGAAGGTACAGTATTTGACAAGTTAATGTCTGAAACGTGGTCGAATACTTGTAAATCCAGCCTGCTCAGACTTAGGAAGACCAGCGAAACAGGAGCAGGGTGAAAAAATAAAAAATAAAACTTACATCTTAAACTGGTCACTATCAAACCGCACAACACGGTAGAAGAAAAAATATCTTGAAAGCTGATGGCGAGAAATAATAAATTGCACCGAAAACAATTAGGGTGGCAGCTGACATCTCCCAGCTAAAAATGGAAGCTGGAAGAGGGTGGAATCACATTTTCGAATTTCTGACAGAAAATTACTGATGACTTAGGAAGTATACCCAGTAAAAATATCACTTCAACACTATGGCAAAATTAAGACATTTCCATGGAAAAACAAACAATCTTTTATACATAGACTCTTGTTAAACTTTTTAGAGACTGAGCTTAGAGGATTCATTTTGGGAGGAAGTAAAATATCTCACAGCATATGTGGAAATCCAAACAAACACTGGTTAAACGAAAATAATGTCTAAATTTTAGATTTTAAAATAAGGTAGAACTAATGTGTTGGCTAATGAGCAAATAAACATTGGGGAAGAGTGCAGGGGTTCAAATGCACTGTTCAGAAGGAGAATAACGATACTGATTAATTTTTGACTTTGTTGTAGGTAAGTGGGTAAGAGTTCTAGGGTAATTGCTGCAGAATAAAAATGAAATACAGAATTTCCAGATGATTAGAAGGGAGATGTGGAATGGGGATGAACACAATGAATCCAAAAAATGGCATGAAAGGCCAGGAAGAGGGACACAGAAACGGTATTATAGAAGTCAATCCGGGGGCACCTGGGTGGCTCTGTCAGTTAAGCGCCTGCCTT
>NW_023244150.1:0-1660 GCF_002007445.2 Ailuropoda melanoleuca
TTAGAGTTTCATCACCTTTGCCCAAAGGCCCTCACACACTCTATCCCAGCCCCTGGTAACCACTAATCTGTTTTTGATCTCTACAATTTCACTTTTTCCAGAAGGTAATATAAATGGAATCATACATTATACATAGCCTTTTGATACTGGTTATTTTCATCTAGCATAATGCAACTAAAATTCACCCATATTGCATGCATTTTAGTTGGTTCCTTTTTACTGCTGAGTAGTACTCCATCATACAGATGTAGCACACTGTGTTTATTCACTGACCAGCTGAAGGCTGTTTTTGACAACTATAAAGCCACTATACATATTTACCCATAGACTTTTGCATGAACATAAATTTTCATTTGGTGTATCTGTGAGAACACTAGATTGTGTAGTAAATGGGTGTTTAACTTTACAAGAAACTCGCATTTTTTCCAAAGAGGCACTACCATTTTGAATTACCACCAGCAAATGTATGAGAACTCCAGCTGTTCGACATCCTTATCAAAAGTCAATACAATGCATGTTTTTTACAATTCTAATAGACATGTAATGGTATCTCATTATGATTTAAATTTGTATTTCTCTAATAACTAATGATGCTAAGTATCTTTCTGTGGCCTTATTGAAATGTATCATCTTTGGTGCAGTATCTGCTCAAATCTTTAGCTATTTTTAAATTGTTTTCTTATTATTGAGTTCTGAGACTTCTGGATACTGGTCCATCATCAGATATGTGTTCAGTCAATATTCGCTCCAAGTCTGGGGTTGTATTTACATTCTGTTAACAATGTCTTTGAAATAGTAGAAGTTTTAAATTTTGATAAAGTCAATTTATCAATTTTTTCTTCATGGATTATGCTCTGGGGTCTATGGAAATCTTTGTACAAATCACAATCACAAAACTTTTCTCCTCCATGTCCTATTAGCTCTGGTTCTGATAAATATGTCTATGATTAATTTTGAGTTAGTCTGTGTATATGATGTGAAGTATGTGTCAAGTTTCATACTTTGCATATAGATGTCCAACTGTTTCACCATTATTGAAAAGATTACCTTCTCCAGTGAGTTGCTTTGGCATCTTAGTCAGAAATCAACTAACATATATGTGTGATCTATTTTCAACTCTACTGTTCCAGTGATCTATGTGTCTATCTGTCCTTTATTCAATACCACAATGTCTTGATTAATGTAGCTATATAGGCAGTCTTGAAATTAAGTAGTGGGAATCCTCCAACTTCGTTCTTTTTCAAAATGGTTTTGTTTAGTCTAGTCTCTTTGTCTTTCTGTATTAATTTTTGAATAAGCTTGTCAATTTCTAGAAAATATCCTGCTGGGATTCCAACTGGAACTGAATTATACCTATGGATTAATTTGGGCAGATTTCATACCTTAATTGAGTCCTCTCATCCATAAGCAAGGCAAATATCTCCATTTCTAAAATTAATTCATTTTAATTGCACAGACTTCCTTAATATGCTTTCAGATACAACACTGAAACTAACATTTAAGAAACTACCACTTGTCAAATTGTGATACAGTATCAAAGAAAAATAATCACAATTCTTTGAAAAGGCTATTAAAATATATTTCCCCCCCTTTTTTTTTTAAAGATTTTTTTTATTTATTTGACAGAGATAGAGACAGCCAGCGAGAGAGGGAACACAAG
>NW_023244151.1:0-1660 GCF_002007445.2 Ailuropoda melanoleuca
ACCTGAACTCAGTGTCCCATGTCGGACTCGACCGTGCTCCAGAAGGGCAGCCCCTTCACTGTGTCACACGGGAGTTCCGGGCCCTCTGCACTACCACAGGGTCCCCCTTCCAGGTAGCAGCACACTGGGTGTCTGGGATATCCTGCTGTCCAGGCTGTACCATCCTGAGACGTCACGGCACACCAGCCCTCCAGACCTCCCTTTGACTTGCTTCCTGTTGCTTCCAAGATGAAATCAGGTTTATGCAGAGGACTGCGCATAGAGATTCTGTGCTCATGGCGCACTTTCCACAGGGACCGCAGGTGGCATGGCTAAATGCCATGGCAGTTCTCCAGGCAGTGGTGTGAAATGGCCCACCTGGGTGTCTGCTCTTAATGAACACCAATTAAATCCCAGTAGTGCACTGAGTCGAAGAGTTATTTTCAGGAAGCCCCTCGACTGCAAATTTAGAGGAAAGGTGGTCTTTTCTCATTCTTTTTCATTAAAATGTAAGAAGAGAAATCTTTACCCCTCCTACACTGGCTGACACCCCAACCCCAGGGATCTTTGCTACTCTGCTGGCCTAGGGGTGAGGCACACACTTTTGCACACAATGAAGAGAGAGAGCTAAACTTTGCTGCCGAAAGGTTATTTAAAGCTTTAGAGTCCAGGAGCAATTAGCCAGAGTAACAAAGTAAATTCAGTTCAAATATAAATTTTATACAGTTGCCTCTTAGGAGCCCTAACTCTGTCTTCAATGACCTGAGTTTAAGGTGATCTAATTCAGTCTTCGGTGGCCTGACATGGGGATGACCCAACTCTGTCTTCAGTGACCTGATGTCGGGGTGACCCGACTCGATCTTCAGTGATCTGTTGGGGTGACCCAACTCTGTCTTCAGTGATCTGGCTGTGGGAGGAGTGCCACCATTTAGCCTCTGATCTGCAGCTTTCTCACCAGCAAAGTGAAATTGAAAATAATACTGTGTTTTAAGGGTGATATGAAAATCAAATGAGACCATTTATGTGGATGAATCCGCTGGTTCATTCACTCAGCAAACACTTTGCCAGGCATGCACTGGGTGCTGGGGTGCAGACAGGGACAGGGAGTGGTGCGATATCTTCCTAAGTTGATGGTCTACGAGGGGAGAGAAGCATTGATCAAACAATTGCACAAACACGCACTGCACACTGTGAGATGTGTTCTGGGGAGGGTGCAAGGTGCCATGAGCGTCTCCTTTGGTGTGGGGTACCAGCTCATCTTGTTGAGAGATCAAGCATTTCAAACAGCCAAGCCAAAGTTGGCTAGCGAGGCTGAGTGGCCCTTGGCTGCTGATGCTAAGACAACACAAAGCAAGACCGTGTCCTCTGCACACAAGAGCACGTTGTCACCGCCTCTGAGCCTTCTTGCTGAGCAGTGAACACCGCGGTCAAATCTCTGGGCTGGCTCCTATAGCTCCAGGTTTACAGAGAATACAAAGCAAAGGAACAAGGTACATGTTATCTTTGGGAGGCAATCAGCAAAATCCAGAATGTGAAAACCGCTACGAGATAAGTGAATTTGTTTTTTTAAAAATGTTGTGAGGAAAGGAAGAAGGAGGGGGAGAACACTTCCGCAAGTTTAAACAGACAGACCCACCACTTCAAATGCTCTTCTTTGGATCCTGCTTCAAAAAAAAAAAAA
>NW_023244152.1:0-1661 GCF_002007445.2 Ailuropoda melanoleuca
GACAGGAGCTTTGTCACACTCTGTAGGCCCAGGAGGGACTGTTGTCTGTTTCCTATGGTAGCTGGAAGGCTATTGCAGGGTGTTAGGCAGAGGTGTGAAGTGTTTGTTGAAGGAATGAAGGCCCTATGAATTACAGATATGGTAATTGTACTAAACAATACAGTGGAATTTTTGATGATTCTATATGACTGTCTTAATTTTAGAGAATACTTTCTTCCCTGGTAGAATGTGTGTGTGTGATATAATTCTTTGTTGTTTTTGGCCCATTTGCTGTAAGTAGAAAGTCTTATAAGAACAAAAAACAGAGGTCAAATTTATGATTTATAAAAAATGAAAAACAGTACCACTAACCCCAAATAAGAAACATTTATTAAAGAAATACAATTTAAAATTCTTAGGAAAGTATGGCAAGTGAAAGAAGAATTTTTTTCCAAAGTAACGATACAGATTTAATTATTGAAAGTTACTAAGGATTCCTAAAAAATTTCTCCAAGGCTGCCACTTTATTCTAAATCTTATAAGCCATCATAGTATCTGCACACTATTCGTAAGGGATGGTTGAATCATATGTAGTCATAGCTAATCAAAAACCATTACAAATGTATTTACTCTCTTTAAACACTTTCATATTTCATTATAAATGGCCGATTGAACACTTCCACATCCATTACTGTATTATATTTCCATTCAATTTACTATTAAGATTTCTTGAACAGCTACAATGTAATAGTAGCTATTGTGCATTATAAATATTTCATCACCTCTCTATGGTAATCCATTTCTCATTTGCTTGCCAGAACTTATGAAGTGCTTATTAAACATTGATATATAATATTACAGCACATGGTATGAAATATTGTTGTCTTGCAAATCAGCTTATTGGTAAACCTTGAAGTTGGCAATACTTTAATCTACATTATCCAGTCTTTATACTTCATTATAAGCAATGAATATTGCTATGTCATTGGATTGGGGGAAAATGGATCATTTCCAGGGAAATCTTTACCAACTTAAACAATTTTCTTGTTTTACGGAGTTATTAGGTGTTTGTCTGTTAGTCTGTGAGGGAGGGCAAGTTGGAGTAGCAGTGCTCTTTTCCATCTAGAAACTTCTCAGACTCATAAGGAAGCTTCAGACCCACTGTGCCCAACTTTCCTTTTACATTTCTTTATTTTGAATCTCTCTTTTGTCAAATTGGTCATTATATCGTTCAGCATTTCCAAAGTCAGTGTCTTGGATCTTTCTGCTATGAGTTGAGATGGACATTTATTTGTAGCAATTAAAAATACTGGACAAGAAAAAATTCTTCTAGGTAATAGTTTGATGGAATCAAAGAATGTTAGAATTTGAAAGAAAAGTTTAGGAATCCTTTAATCTGGTGATAGTAAATTCATGCCTATGTGCCCCCACGTTCTCCTTCCATGGCAGACATTACTAATTGAACACAACACTCTTCCTGCTGAACCTGAATTCAATCTGGTCCTCCATTTATTTATTTATTTTAATTTATTTTTTAAAATTAAAAAAAACCTTTCTATTTATTTATTTATTTTAATAATAATATTTTTTATTATATTATATTAGTCACTGTACAGTACATCCCTAGTTTTTGATGTAAAGTTCCATGATTCATTACTTACGTATAACACCCAGTGCACCAT
>NW_023244153.1:0-1661 GCF_002007445.2 Ailuropoda melanoleuca
TTACCAAATGTAAGATATTAATGTGACTATAATACAATAAAATAAATTAAAAATTTTATTCAGATTTCCCCTGTTTTGCCACAAATATCCTTTTTTTCCACCAATGAACTCATATGGACCTGTTGCTTTCAGTTTAGGAAGGTAATTATTGATTAAATTTCTTAAATAGATATAGACTTATTCAGATTTTCATTTTTCTTGTGTGAGTTTTGGCAGTTTGTGTCTTTCAGGGAACTGTCCCATTTCATCTAGCTTTTCAGATTTGTAGGCATAGTGTTTATTATCATTTTAATGTTATGAAATGGAATCTCTGGTTATAGTACCGCTTTTATTTCTGATATTAGTATTTTGTGTCCTCTTTTCTCTTAAGCTTATTTTAATTTGATTTTTTTTTACAATGATTATACTTTAAGAAACCTAAAATATCTTTAGGCTCATTATACTTTAAAATTCACAAAATTTTAAAATAGACTTTTTGATTGAAATTGCTTCCTTTCCATTTTTTAAATGTGAGAACTTGGGTAATTATTAATTTCTCTTTGGTTCAGTTTTATCATATGTAATTTGTAGTTAATGATCAAAATTAGATTTCTGGGTTAGAATGATGATAGATAAAATAAGTACTAGGAAAATGGCTTTGAATATTAGTATTACTATAGTTATTATTATGATTTGATATAATAGTGTCATTTATTATTCTGAATTATTGTGTTAAATAATAATATGTGGAATTTAAAAGGAAATCAAATGTATTAAAATGTTTAATTCATTTTAAAATAGTCTTTAGTAAGTCAGGAAATTTAAATAAAATTCATGACCTTACAAACAACATAAAATTTTTCTGTACTTATTAAAGAATGATTAATGTCTACGAGCTGAATTAAAATCCTAAAAAGCTGTATTTTTTAAGTGGGACTTCTATTAATGAACCATTCTTACCATAACCTTCTTACTGGTCTTTTATTAATCAAAACTACACTTAAAGATATAAACACGCATACACATATACACACAAACACATGAACAAAAGGAGGGGAATTCACTATAATAAGATATATATTAAAACTGCTTTTGTACTTAATTTTATTCAAGTAGGAGAGTTGGTATTCTCTACATGACTAAAATTTACAGGAAATCGACCAGCTTCATCTCTTGAGTGAGAAATTCATTACCTCTGCTGGTCATTTCTTCTAACAATATTGTCTTTTTAAGCTGTTTTGTTAAGCTAGGCACAAGAAACTATGGAATGTACTCTTTCAAAAGTCTTCATTAACAAAGAACCTAAGTGACATGAAGAAGAGGATTTAGTAGGTAATAAAAATTAGCTTGTTTTTTATATAAAGTTAGTAACAGTCCATAAAAATAGCTAATTCTCCAGAGTAAGAAAAATATTAGGTGTTAAGTCTTCATTTGGCTTTTTATGACAAGACATTTTAAATTCTTAATGGTCTTCATTGATGCAATACATTGACAAATATAAAATAATACAAAGAATAGAAATTTAGTATTAAAATATAAAGATTAAAATTACCCTTAAAATTTTCAAAATTAAATAATTCTCCAACCAGATAATTTTCCTCCTTGTAATCAGGTTTTGATTTATTCTAATAATTAAAAATATTTAGAGATGCACGGTAATTGGTTCTAAACAGCTACCATGT
>NW_023244154.1:0-1661 GCF_002007445.2 Ailuropoda melanoleuca
GCTCATAGCGGAGGAGCCTGATGTGGGGCTCAATCCCACAACGCCGGGATCACGCCCTGAGCCCAAGGCAGATGCTTAACCGCTGTGCCACCCAGGCGCCCCCCCAACTATGGTATTATGATTGCTTTTGTTTAACTTTGGCATGCAGCTCCAGACTTTTAAAGTCATTTTCATGTTGAAGGTCAAAGTCTGACTTTCAGACAGAAGCTTCACCCCTGAGATGTTCAGATGGCTTGGCTGTGGCTTCTCCTACCCTGAGTCAGAGGTGGTGAACGTGAATGCCTCTCACTGCCCTGCTGGGGCTTCTGTTCTGAAAAAGGACTGGTTTGGGGACAGGGCAGTACAGCTCAAACACTGGATGCTGTGTTTAGATCTGGGTGCTCCTAACATTTATCAAGTATCTGCTGCTACCAGCGTTCAGGTGCGTTACCCTCCGACCAATCCCGTGCAGCCTTGCTGAGAAATGGAGGCTCAGGAAAGGAGCCTTGCTCAGGTCACACAAATAGTGGTAGTGAGGGTTTTGACCCCCAGCTCATTCCTCCTGGGCCCCAGAAACTTCAGCATTGAGTCCATTCACCCCTCCCTGCCGCATTCCTGTGCTCTACCTCTCTCTGCAAGCTCACAGCTCCCAACTTGCACACCTCTAGTGATGGGGAGCTCACTACCTTTCAGGGTCTTCTTTGCTATCATTAGGCACTCTTCAAGGTGGGCTTTCTCTCAGTGAACCAAACTCAGTTTCTCTGTGACTCTTCTCATCCCCAGCTCCAAGCTTAGAGGGCACAGAGCACAATTTTTCTCTGATCTAGGGCAGCCCTGTAGATATTTGGAGACAGAGGCTCCTGAGAATGCCCCTTTTCAGGCTGAAAATCTGAGCTTCTCCAGATATTTAATAGACTAATGACAACACTAGTAACAAGGGAAGAAAACAGTTTTAGTCAGGGTGAAATAAAATCAGCTGTATGACTCCAAAGGCCCTGAAATATGGGGCGTGCCTGACGCTGGTACTTTGATCATGGGAGGTGTCAAGGGGTATATATTCCTTCTTCATTTTCCTTTTGGGATGGAGATCCCCCCCCCCCCCCGCCCCCGTGCATTTACACAGGCATTTCTTAGGCCTGGGTCCTCCCTGCTTCCCTATCCTGGGTCCTCCCTATCCTTCCCTATCCTGGCCCCATCAGCCCCTCTGAGGCCTCACCACCACCCACACACCGCCTACTTCGCATCTACTACGTCCAGCTCAGATGTCTCCCACACACCACGCTGCGTGCTGAGAGGTCCCCTGGGTACTGGGAGCTCAGCCCGCCTGCACTAGGACCCAGCATCGGGCTCATTGGTCTTTGCTTGTCTCAGCCACTAACCTCTGAGTACCCCTGGGGCAGGGCTGTGCCTGGCACAGAACAGACCCTCAGAAGAGTTTTGTTAAATGAGTGAATACTGTCTGTCTCCTCACTCCCCACCCACCGCTCTCCTAGCACTCACCCACGTGTTGTCTCAGAGGGAGGACTAGGGGCCACTGGGACTCCACTCTTCCCAATCCCTACGTCCTCACGTCAAGGGAGGCACCTTAGCCTGCTGGTTGTACCCCTGAAACTGCTCTTCTGTCCTCTCACTTCTTTCCACGTGCTGTTCTAACCCCAGCCATGCCTCCTGCCTTCTGGACT
>NW_023244155.1:0-276 GCF_002007445.2 Ailuropoda melanoleuca
CAACCAATGTGGAATCGGAGTCCCCAGTGAAAAGGCTGCTGTTCGCTGGAGGTGTTTCCCTGGACGCTCTGTTTATTACTAATGAGAAGGGTGCTGAGTCCTCGAAAATCCTGACCCTTTTCATTCATGCTCCCTTACTCACGAGAGATGATGATCGTTGATATTTCCCTGGATGTGTGGTGTCTCAGAGACCACTATGGGGCACTCTCGTCAGGCTTCCGCGACCACTTTCCCTCATGTTTCCCTATTCACGAAGGGTGATGATAGTGCTAAGAC
>NW_023244155.1:476-779 GCF_002007445.2 Ailuropoda melanoleuca
GTCTTTCTCAGTGCTGTGTTCGTCACGTTTCACTCACGGTACCAAAGCACCTTGATTCGTGTTCCACCTTACATAAGGCCGTCGTGACTTCAAGGGCTTTCCCTTCTCACTTTGTTTCTTGGTTCTAAGGGCTGGATCCTCCCCAGGCCCCTACACCCAATGTGGAATCGGGGTCCCCAGTGAAAAGGCTGCTGTTCGCTGGAGGTGTTTCCCTGGACACTCTGCTTTATTGCCAGTGAGAAGGGCGCTGAGTCCTCGAAAATCCTGACCCTTTTCATTCACGCTCCCTTACTCACGAGAGAT
>NW_023244156.1:0-1661 GCF_002007445.2 Ailuropoda melanoleuca
CCGCATCAGGCTCCCTGCTCCTCTGGGAGCCTGCTTCTTCCTCTCCCACTCCCCCTGCTTGTGTTCCCTCTTTCGCTGGCTGTCTTTCTCTCTGTCAAACAAACAAATAAAATCTTTAAAAAAATAAATTAAATTAAATAAAATGAGTCTCTTATAGGCAGAATATACATGAGTTTTATTTTTTTTTTATCCCTTCTGATACCCTATGTCTTTTGATTGGAATATTTAGTCCATTTACATTCAGAGTAATTATTGATAAATATGTATTTATTGCCATTTTATTATTTGTTTTGTCATTGTTTCTGGAGATTTTCTCTGATCCTTTCTTGTCTTTATCACTTTTGGTCTTTCCTTTACACTCAAAGAATCCTCTTCAATATTTCTTGCTGGGCTGTTTTAGTGGTCATGAATTCCTATGGTTTTTTGTTTGGAAAACTCTTTATTTCTCCTACTATTGTGAATGACAGCCTTGCTGGATAGAGTATTCTTGGTGCATATTTTTCCCATTTAGCACTTTAAATATATCGTGTCACTCCCTTCTGGCTTGCCAAATTCCTGTTGAGATATCTCCAGCTAGCCTAATAGGCTTTCCCTTGTAAGTTAAGGACTTCTTTTGTCCTTCTTTTGCTGCTTTTAAGATTTTTTACTTTATCAGAATATTTTGTAAATTTAATTACAGTTTGTCTTGGTGTTAGCCTCCTTTTGTTGATTTTGATGGGAGTTCTTTGTGCCTCCTGGATCTGGATGCATTTCCTTTTCCAGATTAGGGAAGTTTTCATTTATTATTTCTTCAAATAAATTTTCTAGTCCCCTTTCTCTCTCTTCTTTTTCTGAGACTCCTATAATAGGAATATTATTACATATGATAAAGCCACTGAGTTCCCTAAGTCTTATTGTGTTGCATAATTCTTCTTTCATTCTTTTGTTCAGCTTCATTACTTTCCACAACCTTATCTTCCACATCACTAGTTTATTCCTCTGCTTCTTCTAGCCTGCTGTTCATTGCATGAAGCTGTTTCTGATCTTATTTACTCCACTCTTCATCTCTGATTGATTCTGTTTTAACTTTTTTTTTTTAAGATTTATTTATTTGAGAGGGAGAGAGAAAGCACATGAGTAGGGGCAGGGGCAGAGGGGGAAGAGAGAGATTCCTCAAGACTCCCAGCTGAGTGCAGAGCTGGACATGGTACCTGAACCAAAATCAAGAGTCAGCTGCTTAAATGATTGTGCCACCCAGGTACCCCATAATTCTTTAACTCTTCTATTTCTGTGGTAAGGGTCTCACTGATATCTTCTATTCTTTTCTCAAACCCAGTGAGTATCCTTCTGATTGTTGCTTTAAATTCTCCATCAGACATGTTATTTATATCTGTTTTGCTTAGATCCTTGACTACGGCCTTATCTTATATTTCATTTGGGATAAATTCCTCCATCCTGCATTTTTTCTAGGATTCTTCCTTCTTCTGTGTGTTAGAAAAGCCAGTTATGTCTCCTGCTCCTTCTTCCATGTGGTTTCTTCTCTCCCTTTACTTGTGAAGTTTGTTCTGTATGTCTTCAGGTCAATTTCTGGGATATTTACGATGATTTGAAAGTTATCTAGCTGTGTTCATAGGATGAGGTGAGCCTACATCTTCCTATCCCACTGCCATCTTCCTCTCTTA
>NW_023244157.1:0-1661 GCF_002007445.2 Ailuropoda melanoleuca
GCCTGATGTGGGGCTCGATCCCATAATGCCGGGATCACGCCCTGAGCCTAAGGCAGACGCTTAACGACTGCGCCACCCAGGCGCCCCTTTACATCTTCTTTTTTAACCACCCCTGCCACAGTTTACCTGATGCACTTTCACCCAAATCTCTCTCCTATTCGACCTTCAGATCTGACACATTGGTTTCTGACACCAAATCCTGTGTGCGTGTTACTATTTAGAGTGAGGTTGTCAGAGAAGGGCGTCTGGGCTGGAAACCCAAGCTCACGTTGGAGTGAATCTTTTGCTTTCTTTGATCAGATTTCAAGCTCTCTGCCTTAGTTATGACCCTGTACAGAGCACTGTTTGAGAAGGACCCTCCGCGCTTAAGGCAAGGACCTAGGAGACGATCACAATGCCCTCCCGCTGGCACACTTTCAGGATTGCACTGGCAAAGAAAGGGAGAAAGAAAAAATGCTTCACGTCTGTTTAGAAGAGATATCACAAACTGGCTGAAACAACAAACTTAAAATTTAAAAAGTGGATGTGTCTAGCCTGTTTTACACTTTACGTATTTGATTTAGCACCAACTCATTTGTGGGAGGTGCCTTTATCCTCCACGAGGAAGTATGTGTGTGTGTGGGTATGTATAGCCAAACCTGTATTTAAATGGAGGGGAGCCTTAGAAAACTTTTGTCTTAACTACTCTAATGAATGCAAATGTTTTTCTATCACTTGTAAATACACAGGGTGAAGGCTGAGTATGCAGAGCGTAGTCCATCCTAGTTGATTAAGATACAAGAAGTTACAAAACAAGGTCATCTTGTAAAGTAATTAAGAATAACTTTTTAAAAAATTGGGAACAACTTTTTAACTAATTAAAATTGTTCCATGATCTCTTTATTCTACTCTTAAGTTCTATTTGTATGGAAATTACTTACAATGGAAATAAAAAAGAAAACAATTATCTCTTTCAGACCATACCCTGTTCCCTTCTGAAATTACTCCATTGTAAAAGCAAGCCCCCTGGATACTTAGATTTGTGGCAGTCTGTGCTAGACAGGAAGCTTCCTTGGAAAGGGCTACCCTGTCACCTTTCCCCTGGTCACCGTTGGTCCCTCAGCCCGGGGCCCCAAGCTCTTTTTTCCTCTCCATTGATCACTCATTAACTCTGGGAAGAGAGACACTTGAGAGCCGGGGGAGCTCTCGGGTTCCTGCGGGAGTGGTTGAGGCTCGCTCTGAGTTGGAGACACCTTCTTCCTCACAAAGGATATGACAATTGCTCTCCTAGACTTTTCCCAGATGTTTATTTCCATTCCATTTAATGCAACACAGTTCCCGGAGGCTAGAGATATTCTGGGCAGCAGATAATGCCCTTATCTCTGCTCCCATCATGTTTGGATTCTCTCTCCAAAGGCTCTGATACTCAGATCCTAATGGCCTTGTGCTGGTTCTTTCCAGGCCTCTTTCCTCTCTCTCCTAGACAGTCGGCTGGTGTACCAAGTTGTCTTGGTGTACAAGTACCTGGTGGCCCCAGCCTCCTCACCACCCCTCATCACCCATGCATCTTACAGAAGAGACTTCTGCTCCGTCTCTCTAACCCTGGGAGCTGCAGAATCAGCGGCCGCTCTGGAAGTTGGTTTTTTTTTTTTTTTTTAATTTATTTATTCGACAGAGAGAGA
>NW_023244158.1:0-794 GCF_002007445.2 Ailuropoda melanoleuca
GGAAGGAATTAAGAAAGACTCCAACACACAGGAAAGGCATGGAGAAGCAAATCAATGCGAAGAGTAACAATTGCAGGGGTTCATGCTAGAGAGGCCAGGGCTGGGCCCAGCCTTCTGCAGACTGAGGAAAGGGGGCTGAGAAGGAGCCCTTTCTCCCAAACTGCCTCACATGCCGACTTTAGAAAGCGTTCAGGGATCCCGGCTCTTTACAGACACAGGGACTACAGGGATAAGCCCGCGGAGGGCCACAGGGAGGGAAGGAGGGTTTCCACCCGGTGGATGTACTTCCAACTCTCCGCGCTGACAGTGAAAAGCGGCGGTGGTGGGACTTTCTGCAGGAAGCGTCCTAATCAGGCCTGGAGGTAGAGCCCACCGGGCACCCCAGGGCCCCGGCTTCTGTCCTCCGTGGGCACTCTCCGGGCGGTGTATNCGGGGGTGTTTGGGGACCTCCCGTGCCTCCTCCTGGGTGAGGGCAGGGCCCAGGGAGGACGCGGGGGCCCAGCGTCAGCAAGGCCCATGTTGTTTATATTCCCACCCCGCAGCCCTGGGAAGCCCCGAGTTCCCACACTCAGGGAGGCAGGAAGGTCACTGCGGACACCTCATCTGTCTGGGTCGCTGACTACCGGCAGATAAGCAGCAGCTGCCGCATCCAGGTTGGGGTCACCTCCCAGACTGCCCGCCCCGGANTCCTGCGCGCCACCCGCACGGGGCCTGCGGGGCCGTGTGGCTGGCGCCGAGCTGCTGGCCGAGCTGCTGGCCACGGCCACGGACAGACGAGGTCTCACCCGTGCCGA
>NW_023244159.1:0-1661 GCF_002007445.2 Ailuropoda melanoleuca
TTTTTTCTTCTTCTTTTTTTTGATTAAAGTCTTTTTTAATTTTCATCTTTACAATTACATTCTATCCTTTCAATGTATTTAATTTTTTTTATATATATAAATTTTTATTTTTTTACAATTTGGGGCTGTAGTTTCTTCTAACAAACAGACCAAAATACACCCTGGATATAGTGTATGGCTCTGTTCTGTTCGCCTGTCTGTTTATATTCCTTTTTTTTTCCTATTTTTTTTTTGTCATTTAATTTTCATTTTTACAGTTACATTCTGTCCTTTCATTGTATTTAATTTTATTTTTTTATATATATTTTTTTCTTTCTTTACACTTTTTTGTTTCTTTACACTGTTTCTTTACACAAACAGACCAAAATAGACACAGGATCCAGTGTATTACTCTGTTCTGTTCACCTGTCTGATTATATTCTCTTTTTATTCTCTCTCTCTTTTTTTTTTTTTTTTCAGTTTTAGGGATCTTCTGATTTGTTTAGTGTATATTTCTCTGGGGCTATTGTCGCCATCTTAGTATTTTGTTCTCTCGTTCACCTATCCTTCTCTGGACAGAATGACAAGATGGAAAAACTCAGCTCAAAAAAGAGAATAAGAGGCAGTATTGACTGCCAGGGACCTAATCAGTATGGATATACGTAAGATGTCATAACTAAGGTTCAGAATAACTATTATAAAGATACTAGCTGGGCTTGAAAAAAGCATAGGAGACACTAGAGAAGCCCTTTCTGGAGAAATAAAAGACCTAAAATCTAATCAATTCAAAACCAAGAAAGCTATTAATGAGATGCAATAAAAAATGGAGGCTCTAACAGCTAGGATAAATGAGGCACAAGAGAGAATTAGTGATATAGAAGTCAAGATGATGGAGAATGAAGAAGCTGAGAAACAGAGAGATAAACAACTACTGGATCACGAGGAGAAAATTCCAGAGATGAGTGATACCATAAAGCGAAACAATATTAGAATAATTGAGTCCCAGAACAAGAGGAAAAAGAGAGAGAGAAAGAGAGAGGGGCAGAAGGTATATTAGAGCAAATTATAGTGGAGAACTTCCCTAATCTGGGGAAGGTAACGGGCATTCAAGGCCAGGAAGCACAGAGAACCCCCCTTAAATCAATAAAAATAGGTCAACACCCTGACATATAATAGTGAAACTTGCAAACCTCAGAGACCAAGAAAAAATCCTGAAAGCAGTTCAGGACAAGAGGTCCATAATCTACAAGGGTAGAAACATCAGACAGGCAGCAGACTTATCCACAGAGACCTGGCAGGCTAGAAAGGACTGGATTCAGGGCATTAAATGGGAAAAATATGCAGCCAAGAATATTGTATCCAGCAAGGATGTCATTCAAAACAGAAAGGGAATTAAAAGTTTCCAGAACAAACAAACTAAAAGAATTTGTGATCACTAAATGAGCCCTGCAAGAAATAGTAAAGGGGATCCTTTAAGTGAAGAGAGAGCCCAAAAGTAATATAGACCAGAAAGGAACAGAGACAACATACAGAAACAGAGACTTCACAGGCAATACAATGCCACTAGATTCTTATCTTTTAATAGTTACTCTGAATGTAAATGGGCTAAATGCCCCAATCAAAAGACACAGCGTATCAGATTGGATAAAAAACCAAGTCCAGATTTCGAGCTGTACTACAAA
>NW_023244160.1:0-1662 GCF_002007445.2 Ailuropoda melanoleuca
AAAAAAAAAAAAGAAAGTTTCGTAAAGAATTAAATGTTTGCTATAATCCCTTTTGAAAGCCTTGGCCCATTTTGAAAAATCAACATTGAATTTTTAAAAATCAAAAGAAAAGAAAATGAGTTTTCCCCCCACGACATACATAAAGAACCACTTGCTTGCTAACATTTGTATTTTTAGTGCCTAGAACAAAATGGGTCAAATGTTCAAAGGCAGTTAATAACAGCTTGTACAAGGACTTGTTTCATTTGATTTAACACCAAGTAAAATAAGAGTAAATATGCCATTGAAGATGTAGCTGGGTTTCTCCTCCACCTCTCATTGCCCCACCCCTCCTACCAGGCCACAGGACATAAGTATGTATCCTTGTTGCCCCAATAAGAAATCAAACCATCTTCAAGTGTCTACTCAACTTACACACACAGGCAAAGTTCTTTCCCTGCCACATGATAGAATGGCAGCGAAAGCTAGCAGGTGTCAACTTCTTTGATTAGGAATAAAGAACTCCTTCAGCAAACTCAATTACTTTCCTGGTCTTTTTTAACTTGCCCTGTAAATTCTTTTAATTGCTACACCTGTTTACTAATTATGATTGCTTTGTATGTAGGGAATTTTGCTGATCTATTTCTATCTCCTAATGACAAAGTATGCTTGTTTTACTTAGGGCCATGGGTTTTCTTTTCTTTTTGTACTTTAATTTGTTACTCATCAAGGCAGATCATCCATAGTGATCAAAAAGGGAAACTGGCAAGTAGATCCTAAAGCACATACTTCTTAACCTGAGTAACATCTGAAAACGCAAGACTGTAATTACATTTTCCATTGAAAACTCGACTTTGGTGCTTTTGCAAGAACTTCTAATGTCAATTTCTAACATAAATCATTTTCCTCAATGCACATGTATTCTCAAAAGTAAACATGCCATAAGAAAGTAATATTTTCCTATATGCTAATTTAATACAATTTTTTAATAATAATATTTTTATTATATTATGTTAGTCACCAAATATAATACAATTTTATAGTGGACAGAAACTTCTGAGTAAACTGAAGTTATGTTTAACAACAAAATAAATATAGCATATATGGCTAAGCCTATAAGTTTCTTAGTGTAAAAGCAGCAGTGACTTTGCATCCTGAAACTAATCTGCATATCCAGTTGCTTTTTTTCTGAAATTTGATAGACATGGTGTCTCACAAAACCATGTATCACAGGGCTAATGATGCCAGTTTTCTGGCATCAATCTATGCAAATTTCTTTGATGAGACACTTTCCCAAATGGCATGGATTTTTTTAACTTTTCCAGAAAAATAAGAAAATTTTTATCAACCATTTACTCTTTCAAACAAAAGTTGTATTACAACCAATTGCTCTTTTAATTTTGCTTTAGAAGATTTTTCAAAAGTTAGGACATACCTGATGTTTTTTATTTGCACACTTATAGAAGATAACTGGGTAAAACACACTAGATGAAAAGATGAATTTTAGTATCTGACTTATTTGGCACATCCTTAATTTCCAGGGTAAAATCAGTAGAAGTGAAACTAACAATTTTCACAGAATTCAGACTATGGACACTGGGAAACAAACTTGGGGCTTCAGAGGGGAGGGGGTGGGGGAATGGGATAGGCTGGTGATGGGTAGTAAGGAGGGCACGTATTTCA
>NW_023244161.1:0-1662 GCF_002007445.2 Ailuropoda melanoleuca
AGCAGTAAGGAGGATTGCTTCCTGCTGATAGCTGGCGAAGTCCACAACGGGAAGGGGGCACAAGGAAGCTTTCTGCGGTGATAAAGGCAGTCTTTATCCTGATTGGGGCTGGGATTTCATGGGTGTATACCTGGTAAAAGGTTAATAGGTCACATGCTTGGGATTTGCACATTTTACTGTGTATAAATTATGCCCATTAAAGATAGATGTAAAAATAATTAGTTGTGATGATATGTTCCTGCTATTTTTTCCCCGATTTCTTCAAGGATTAGTTCACTAACTGAATGATAATTTTAGAACCCATCAGATGTCCACCTTAAGAACTAGGAAAGCATATATCTTATAAATGTCCTAGGAGACTTACCACTATTTGTTTTGTTGTTATTGTTATTATTGATAATGGTGGAAATTAGGCATAAAACAGTGAACCTGAATTCCTTTCCGTGTTAACCCTGGACTGACAGAGTTCTGCTCATATCATGACTGACATCTTGGTGGAGAACGATTATGTGTGCTGTGGTGCAGGCTGACATTTTACTTGTGAGCTCATCTTCATTTGGGTATTGTCATCAGGTAACCTTCATCATTAGGATATTTCTCCAGGATGGTTTGAGTTTGCGTCTGGTGGGAACTTTCCTCATTCACTGAGCATTGAGGCCACTTTTTAATGTTATCATCTCTGTTTGGGGATGATGTGTAATCATCATGTGTAAGTTTAAAACCCCATCTTTTCTCTGGAGAGACGCTGTCCTCCCCCAGATTCCAGGCAAAAACACACAGATTTCACTACGCCCCCTGGTGCTACTGATTGGACTTTTCTAGTCCGCCATGGAGGGCATAGCCTCTGACGATACCAAATTTCCAGCCATTTGGTTACCAGGACTGACATCCTTGAGACAGTGCCATGACTTGCTGAATTAGTTCTCATTTTCTGTTCACCCCTGCGATTTCCCTACATGACTTTGACATTTGAAAAGACGTTTATTATTTTCGAAGCAGTGTTTCTGGTGTTTGATAGCAGCAGACATTGCAGTTTCTTTAGTTCATCATACATTCAGAAACTGGAAAAACATTTTGCATTTTTCAAGATGTGTAGTGGCATCTCGTAAAAGTAATGTATATCAAACTTGCTATGGTCTTTCAGTGCAGAAATATAAAGGGAACAAGTGACATCTTCATTCTTGAATACACCTATAATTTGTTTTGAGGACGGGCCATGTGATTTGTCTGTTGACCTGCATCTAATCACTTTGGAACTGTTTCTCCTTTCAATTTTATGAGTCTCTTCTTAGTTCTGGGCTTCATATTTTGTATTACCTATAAAATTAATTAATTATTATTTACTTGTCTACTTATTTTTTATTATTGCTGCCTTTTTCCTCCTCCTCCTCTCCTCCTTCTCCTCCTCTTCCTTCCTAGAATGTGAGCTCCGTGAAGAAGGAATTTTTCTATATTCATAGTAGTCAGTACCTGGCACATAGTAGAAATTATAAATTATTAATATTATTGAAGCATTTGTTGTAATAATAAATAAATGCATAAAATTATAGAAAATCAAGATTTTTCCTGTCAGTAGATTATAAAAATCATAATAAAGATTGCATATTAGCCTTTTCTTTCTGAAGACTCTCATTTATTTATTATTTTATTTTATTTTATTTT
>NW_023244162.1:0-1662 GCF_002007445.2 Ailuropoda melanoleuca
GTGATCTCTGGAGCTGGGGACATACAAAGCCAGACCTTTTCAACATTGTTGGGTTCTAGAACATTGGAATCTGGGGTTTTACTATTTAATTAGCGGATGGATGCAGACGTATTTACTTCTGAAGACTTAGGACTCAAACTGGCTTCTGTTTCCATGTGCGGAGCGATTTGTCCCCGAACATGTTAATGACGCATAAACCCGATCTTTCCCACTTGGTCTGAAAAGCCATCGCTTTCCTCTGACGGGTCTTGTCTGTCCGCCTGGCCCTGTGCCTCCCACGCCTAGCTTTGACGGCCAGCACCTTGAAGACCGTTTACTTCCTTACTCACCTACCCTGACGTGGCTCTTCTCTAGAATTGTTCTTGGGAATTTCAGGCCTATGGTTTTCCCCCTTCTTTTTCCATTTTTGGAGAGCCATTTTTGAATTTGTAATGCGCATGATTTTACTTGGTCATTGGAAAAATAAATAAATGATCAGGACCACGGTGGTCTCTAATCTTCCCTCTGCCCCCTGCACTGGGCCTGCGGCGTGGCCGTGAACCCCGGGCGTCCAGCTCTGCGGACTCTCTGTTCTGCACCCATACATGGAAATATTCAAAACTGAAACATTTATCAGTGACTCTTTTCGTGTTTTGCTACGAGACATCTCCCAACCCAAGACCCACCTTGTGCAGCTGATCCCAGCTCAAGGTCTGTGTTCCTGGGTTGGGTCTGAGCAGAGTCTCCAGAGGTGGCCCACCCACTCCTTCTCTCCTGTATGCTTTGAGCTGTCTTCCCTTGAGTGTGTCCTACCTTGCGGCTCACTCGCCCATGGTGGGGGTACCACTGAGCCATGACTGCGGCTCTGTCCCTTCGTCCTTCCGAGAAGATGGCACCCACCATCTCTCTCCACTCCCTTGTGCTCCCTGACCTGCCATTGGGTGGAAGGCCGACTTCAGGGAGGTGGCACTCTGCATGTCAGTGTCTCACCTTTGGTACGTGGTCCAGTTATCTATCGCTGTACAACTAGCCACCCAACATTTTGTCGTTCAAACAATAATGTATTGCTCTCTCTCATGGAGCTGTGGGTTGCCGGGCTCAGCTGGCACGTCCTCGCTGGAGTCTCTCTGGAGCTTTCAGGAGGCTGGCAGGGGAGCAATCTGCAGGTGGTATACGGGGCTGGATGTCCAAGATGACTGCTTTGGCACATGGCTGTCCCCTCAGCAGGATGCTGGAGCAGGAACAAGGGGGGGATTCTCGGCTCTCTCTCATGCCTGGGAGGCCACAGGATTCAAGCAGGGGCTGCATGGTGCCCATGGTGCCTGAGAAACAAGTGCCATGACCTTGGGGACCCTCACCAAAGTCCCAATATGAAGCTTGGCACTGAGGGAGAGTCACTACTTTCTCTGGTAGGAAAACAGACCTGGACAGAGAATAGTGGCAGCGGTAGCCTTGGAGTTCTCACACAACATGGGGAAGAATGGGGAAGGCATTGTGGAAAATTACCCAATACTGGAGTCCTCATCAACTTTAGTGAGTGGGAGAACACTACAATTATAGATTACATTTCTTGTACATGAGTGTCAGAAACAATGAATACCTGTAACCATTTAAAGTTCCCATAAGCCACAGAAACATCATTAAGAATGGATGGATAGATGGATGGATGGATGGATGGATGGA
>NW_023244163.1:0-1663 GCF_002007445.2 Ailuropoda melanoleuca
AAAGCTCTCAGTTTTTCCCCATTGAGAATGATATTTGCTGTGGGCTTTTTGTATATGGCTCTTATGATATTGAAGTATGTTCTCTCTATTCCTACACTGTGAAGAGTTTTAATCAGGAAAGGATGCTGTACTTTGTCAAATGCTTCTGCATCTATTGAGAGGATCATATGGTTCTTATCCTTTCTTTTATTAATGTAGTGTATCATGTTGATTGATCTGTGGATGTCGAACCACCCTTGCAGCCCAGGAATAAATCCCACTTCGTTGTGGTGAATACTCCTTTTAATGTACTGCTGGATGCTATTGGCTAGTATCTTGGTGAGAATTTTTGCATTCGTGTTCATCAGGTATATTGGTCTCTAATTCTCCTTTATGTTGGGGTCTTTGTCTGGTTTTGGGATCAAGGTAATGCTGGCCTCATAGAAAGAGTTTTGAAGTTCTCCTTCCATTTCTATTATTTGAAACAGCTTCAGAAGAAAAGGTATTAATTTTTCTTTAAACGTTGGGTAGAATTCCCTTAAGAAGCCATTTGGCCCTGGACTCTTGTTTGTTGGGAGATTTTTTGATTACTGCTTCAATTTCCTTGCTGATTATGGGTCTGTTCAGGTTTTCTATTTCTTCCTGTTTCAGTTTTGGTAGGTTATACGTTTCTAGGAATGCTTCCATTTCTTCCAGATTGCCTAATTTGTTGGCATATAGTTGCTCATAATAGTTCTTATAATTGTTTATATTTCTTTGGTGTTGGTTGTGATCTCTCCTCTTTCATTCATGATCTTATTTATTTGGGTCCTTTTTCTATTCTTTTTGATAAGTCTGGCCAGGGGTTTATCAATCTTATTAATTATTTTAAAGAACTAGTTCCTATTTTCATCAATCTGTTCTACTGTTCTTTTGGTTTCTATTGCATTAATTTCTGCTCTAATCTTTATTAATTCTCTTCTCCTGCTGGTTTAGCCTTTATTTCCTGTTCTTTCTCCAGCTCCTTTAGATGTCAGGTTAGCTTGTATATTTGAGACTTTTCTTGTTTCTTGAGAAAGGCTTGTAGTGCTATATACTTCCCTCTTAGGGTTGCCTTTGCTGAATCCCAAAGGTTTTGAACAGTTGTGTTTTCATTTTCATTTGTTTCCATGAATTTTTAAATTTTTCTTTAACTTCCTGGTTGATTCATTCTTTCTTTAGTAGCATGTTCTTTAACCTCCATGTATTTGAGTTCTTTCCAACTTTCCTCTTGTGATTGAGTTCAAGTTTCAGAACACTGTGGTCTGAAAATATGCAAGGAATGATCCCAATCTTTTGGTACGGGTTGAGATCTGATTTGTGACCCAGGATGTGATCTATTCTGGAGAATATTCCATGTGCACTTGAGAAGAATGTGTATTCTGTTGCTTTAGGATGGAATACTCTGAATATATCCGTGAAGTTCATCTGGTCCAGTGTGTCATTCAAAGCCCTTGTTTCCTTGTTGTCCATTGCTGTGAGTGGGCTGTTAAAGTCCCTTACTATTATTGTACTATTATCAATGAGTTCCTTTAAGTTTGTTGTTAATTGTTTTATATATTTGGGTGCTCCCAAGTTAGGGGCACAAATATTTACAATTGTTATATCTTCTTGTTGAATAGACACTTTTATTATGATATATTGTCCTTCTTCATCTCTTATTACA
>NW_023244165.1:0-1663 GCF_002007445.2 Ailuropoda melanoleuca
TATCAGATACTGGGAATGTATCATTTTGCTCAAGCATTAAAACCATATCTGGTACAGTAGCTGCAACTGGAGTCATCACCTGATTAAGTTTAGCTTAATCCATTTTCTCTAAGATCCATCTGTCTTCTGCACAGGGTTACTGGGAGAATTTGAATGAGGGTGTTGTGGGAATCAACACCCCCATATCTTCCAAGTCCTTGATGGTGGCAGTAATCTCTGCAATTCCTCCAAGAATACAGTATTGTTTTTGGTTTACTATTTTCCTAGGTGGAGGCAGTTCTAGTGGCTTCCACTTGGCCTTTCCCACCATAATGGCCCTAGCTTCACAGGTCAGGGAGCTAATGTGGGAATTCCACCAGTTGCTAAATATATTTATTCCAGTTATGCATTTTGGAATTGAGGAAATAGCCACAGGAAAGTTTTGGGCTGCCCCTACCCCCACTGTGAGATAGACCTCAGCTAAAATTTCATTGATCCCTTGACCTATATAAGCCCCTACTCTGATGGATGAACCACAGTGATGTTTTGGGTCTCTTGGTATTAATGTTAGTTCATAACCAGTTGTCCAGTACTCCCCCAAATGTCTGATAATTTCTGTTCTCCAATTCACAGTTATCCTGGTAAAAGGCCACAGATCCCTTTAGGAAAGTCTGGGAGAAAGATTAATAATATAAATTTTTGGCAGTGCACCAGGGTCTTCCCTCCAGGGAACCTGTCCTCCCCTTCGTTCTAAGGGTTCTGGGTCTGTAAAGCGGCTCAAGGGTGGGAATTGATTGAAGGATTATGACTCTTTTTTTTTTATGATTCAGGCTAGACTTTTGTTCATTTGACCTAGAATTTTTCTGATTATACAGATCAATAGGAATTTAATAGTTTTCCTATCTGTTTCCCTTCTAGGAATATATGGTCAACTAGTCAGAAAGTCTGTGAGAGTCACACTTTTCTAATTGCTGCTTTGACTTTGCTGTCCATTATAGTAACTACTCCTACCTTGACTTGGCAGTTGAGTGATGCCACTCAGCCCCTGACACCAAAGGGATCCAACCTCTTCCATTGCATTTATGTTTCCCAATTCAGTGATTGCAGTTCTTACTGTAAGGTTTGCCTACAGAGTAGAGTGATGAGAGATCATTTCAAAGGATGTTGGGCTCCTCTCACAAATTTATTTCTCATACTCATGGTGAAAGGTATGTTTTCTAGACCTTTCCATTATTGGCATGTAGGTCTTAAATGACAAATTCACTCTACCATTCCAGTCTCCCTTTGCCTTTGAATTCCTTCCTATGGGTTAAACCAAGGCCATTCTGACATTTCCAGCTTGCTCACTCTGGGCCATGTGTTGGTCCATGTTTCAACCAACCAAACAGAGCCCTTTGAAACTTCCTGAGCTGTAAATTCAGAAATTTTGAGTAAGCCTATATCAATAAAGTTAACCTAACACAACATTATGTTCCACAATTATCCACATTCTTTACATTTATTCTTACAGTGTTCCCCAGATTTCTGTTTGTATAAATCATAAAGTTCAAGTAGTTCTTTTGGAGTATAGTATACCTTGTCATGGGTCACACTTTTACCTCACCTCTAGGGTCCTACTGAGTTTTGAGTATAGTTACAGGTCTAGAAGGAAAGAGGGATGGTGAGGGTGGGTCCTGAGGAGACT
>NW_023244166.1:0-1663 GCF_002007445.2 Ailuropoda melanoleuca
CAGAGCAAAAGTGATATAGAAAAATATCTAATCATACCAAAAATAACAGCTAAATATTTTGAAGGTAAACTGAACTTCTGAATGATCCATACCTTTGCAAAAAATTGAGTAGTTGGGAAAATATATACTATCCATAGGCTACTAGTTAACTCTCTTCATCATTTTCTTAGGTATTATCTGCAAGCAAATGTAACATGAGGCAGATCAGATTCGGAAAGTTGTTTACACTGTCTTAACTACATTCTTTCTTCTCTTTGGAGGGCACCACACCAGTTCCCTGTCTCTTTCTGTATATGCGTTTAAACACATTTCTCACTCCAGAGTTGGCCATGAGACCCAGAATTAAAGCAGTCTATACTTCTACATTGTTGAGAATGTGAACTCGTTTGGTCTGATGAGAATAAGTGAGTTCAGGACATGGGTGGTATATTTTCTTAAGGAATTTATTTTTCTACTTTATTAATGTGAACATGAGAGCCTAAACTAAACACAGATGAAGTGGGAAAGGAGTAGGTTAGACCACACAAAGCACAGAATGCTCCCTATGTAGAGAAAGCAGGGCTGAGAGATTGGGATGGGCGAATTTGTTTGAAAGCTGAATCAAGCCCTACTTAAAGCCAGAATTACCCATGAATTATAGTTTATATTAGCCAATAAGTTACTTCATTTGGCTTAAGCCAATTGAACTTTGGTTTTATTTAGCTGGCAACTGAAAATATCTTGCCCTTTATAATACTGAAATAATAAAAGTCTTTATTCAGCCAGATTTACATAAGGAGCTTTCTTTTATTCTATCCTATTGCATCTAAGTATTTAAGCATATGTCTTTGTATCTGAAGATGTCCTTTAACAGGATTTATGAAAGCACTATTCTGGTTATTTTGTTTATGTAGTTTATCTTTCATATTGGAAAAGGAATATCCATTTCACAGATGGCAAAATGGAGGTTAGAGAGGTTAAGTAATTCACCTACAACCATGAAGCTGTTAAGTGATGGAACTAAGATTATAAGTCAGACTGTGTGAACTCAGAGAGCATGCCCTCTTAATTGCGATGGAATATTTTAAATACAGCTCTACATGTGATAAGTCCAAATGAGTAAGCAGAATAGAGAACTGATGGGTGCAGCAAAAATGTAAGGAAGGGAGCAATGACTGTCCATTGAAGCTGTTGCAATGTTATTTCCATCCTGGAAGCACTACGGAGAGGGGTCAATTTTAGGTTGGATCTGAAGGCTCAAGTTAGCTTTTAGAGAAGTAAGCAGGCTGGTTAGGAAGACAAAGTTTGAAATTACTTCCTTTGTCTCAGAAGAGAGTCTTATACCCAATTAAACCCTTCCCTAGTTGAAGTCGAGACCTTTTCTGGCTGGGCAGAGGTGATTTCACAAACTTTCTATCTCCAATCTCTAGAGCTGTAGTCAGATTTGGCTTTGGAGGGCCATCTCTGGGTACGGATATGAAATGTGAATCACCATAATATGTTCCCAGAGTAGTGTACCAAAAATTGTTCAATAGAAAATAAAGTCCTTGGAGCAAGAGGTCTGAGGAATTTCATAAATACTGCATAGAATATCTTCTTTTTGGAAAGTATAATGTACAATAAAAAAAATCAAAGGCTCTGAGATATACTTCAAATATATTCACTTAGCACAGTTTTTTTTTTT
>NW_023244167.1:0-159 GCF_002007445.2 Ailuropoda melanoleuca
TTCTTAGACTTAAATCAGGTGTAAAAAGTTTTAATTTAGAGAAATATTATTACAAAGCACTTTTTAAAAAAAATTTTATCTATTTATTTGACAGAGATAGAGACAGCTAGCGAGAGAGTGAACACAAGCAGGGGGAGTGGGAGAGGAAGAAGCAGGCTC
>NW_023244167.1:351-512 GCF_002007445.2 Ailuropoda melanoleuca
CTGAGCAGGGAGCCCAATGTAGGGCTGGATCCCTGGACCCTGGGATCATGACCCAAGCTGAAGACAGATGCTTAACCGACTGAGCCACTCGGGCCCGTACAAATCACTTCCAAGAATGCAGATTTTCCAGTAAATAGTGGTGTGAACTATGAGATATGAAC
>NW_023244168.1:0-4294 GCF_002007445.2 Ailuropoda melanoleuca
TTTATCTTCGCACTTTGTTTCTTGGTTCTAAGTGCTGGATGCTTCCAAGGCACAATTAGCCAATGGGGAATCTGGGTCCCAAGAAAAGCTGATGTTAGCTGGAGGTGTTATCCTGGACGCTCTTCTTTAATACCAATAAGAAGGGCGGTGAGGTCTCGAAATACTTGAACTTTTTCATTTATACAGCCTTATTTAAGTGAGATGAAGTTCGTTGATATTTCCCTGGATTGTGTGGTGTCTCAGAGACCACTATGTGGCACTCTCGTCAGGCTTCCGTGAACACTTTCCCTCATGTTTCCCTATTCACGAANCACTTTCCCTCATGTTTCCCTATTCACGAAGGATGATGATAGTGCTAAGACGGCCACTGCACAGTGTTGTTTCTGACAGAAATGGTTTAGGCATTTTCGTTCCATTGCCACCAGCAGTTTTAATGGGATTTACCCATGAAGCAAACATTGCATTGGAGGCTGGTTTGGCCAAATTTTGTTTCTCCGTGCTGTGCTGATCGTGTTTCACTCACGGTAACAAAGCATCTTGATTTATGTTCCACGCTCTATAAGGCCGATGTGACTTCAAGGGCTTTATCTTCGCACTTTGTTTCTTGTTTCTAAGTGCTGGATGCTTCCAAGGCACATTTACCCAATGGGGAATCTGGGTCCCAAGGAAATGCGGATGTTAGCTGGAGGTGTTATCCTGGACGCTCTTCTTTAATACCAATAAGAAGGGCGCTGAGTCCTCGAAATTCTTGAACGTTTTCATTTATACTGCCTTATTTAAGTGAGATGATGTTCATTGATATTTCCCCGGATTGTGTGGTGTCTCAGAGACCACTATGTGGCACTCTCGTCAGGCTTCCATGAACACTTTCCCTCATGTTTCCCTATTCACGAAGGATGATGATAGTGCTAAGACGGCCATTGCACAGTGTTGTTTCTGACAGAAATGGTTTAGGCATTTTCGTTCCATTGCCACCAGCAGTATTCATGGGATTTACCCATGAAACATACTTTGCATTGGACACTGCTTTGGCCAAATTTTGTTTCTCAGTGCTGTGCTGATCGTTTTTCACTCACGGTAACAAAGCACCTTGATTTTTGTTCCACGTTCTATAAGGCCAATGTGACTTCAAGGGCTTTATCTTCGCACTTTGTTTCTTGGTTCTAAGTGCTGGATGCTTCCAAGGCACATTTACCCAATGGGGAATCTGGGTCCCAAGGAAATGCGGATGTTAGCTGGAGGTGTTATCCTGGACGCTCTTCTTTAATACCAATAAGAAGGGCGCTGAGTCCTCGAAATTCTTGAACGTTTTCATTTAGACTCCCTTATTTAAGTGAGATGATGTTCGTTGATATTTCCCTGGATTGTGTGGTGTCTCAGAGACCACTATGTGGCACTCTCGTCAGGCTTCCGTGAACACTTTCCCTCATGTTTCCCTATTCACGAAGGATGATGATAGTGCTAAGACGGCCACTGCACAGTGTTGTTTCTGACAGAAATGGTTTAGGCATTTTCGTTCCATTGCCACCAGTAGTTTTGATGGGATTTACCCATGAAGCAAACATTGCATTGGAGGCTGGTTTGGCCAAATTTTGTTTCTCAGTGCTGTGCTGATCCTGTTTCACTCACGGTAACAAAGCACCTTGATTTTGTTCCACGTTCTATAAGGCCGATGCATAAGGCTGATGTGACTTCAAGGGCTTTATCATAGCTCTTTTTCTTGTTTCTAAGTGCTGTATATTTCCAAGGCACATTCAACCAATGGGGAATCTGGGTCCCTTTTGAAACGCTAATGTTAGCTGGAGGTGTTTTCCTGGTCGCTTTTCTTTAATACCAATAAGAAGGGCGCTGAGTCCTCGAAATTCTTGAACTTTTTCATTTATACTCCCTTACTCANAGACTCCCTTATTTAAGTGAGATGATGTTCGTTGATATTTCCCTGGATTGTGTGGTGTCTCAGAGACCACTATGTGGCACTCTCGTCAGGCTTCCGTGAACACTTTCCCTCATGTTTCCCTATTCACGAAGGATGATGATAGTGCTAAGACGGCCACTGCACAGTGTTGTTTCTGACAGAAATGGTTACGGCATTTTCGTTCCATTGCCACCAGCAGTTTTGATAGGATTTACCCATGGAGCAAACATTGCATTGGAGGCTGGTTTGGCCAAATTGGTTTCTCAGTGCTGTGCTGATCGGGTTTCAATCACAGTAACAAAGCACCTTGATTTTTGTTCCACGTTCTATAAGCCCGATATGAATTCAAGGTCTTTATTTTCGCACTTTGTTTCTAGTTTCTAAGTGCTGGATATTTGCAAGGCACATTCACCCAATGGGGAATCTAGGTCCCTATTGAAAACGTGGATGTTAGCTGGGTGTGTTATGCTGGACGCTCTACTTTAATACCAATAAGAAGGGCCCTGAGTCCTCGAAATTCATGACCTTTTTCATTTATTCTGCCTTATTTAAGTGAGATGAAGTTCGTTGATATTTCCCTGGATTGTGTGGTGTCTCAGAGACCACTATGTGGCACTCTCGTCAGGCTTCCGTGAACACTTTCCCTCATGTTTCCCTATTCACGAAGGATGATGATAGTGCTAAGACGGCCACTGCACAGTGTTGTTTCTGACAGAAATGGTTTAGGCATTTTCGTTCCATTGCCACCAGCAGTTTTAATGGGATTTACCCATGAAGCAAACATTGCATTGGAGGCTGGTTTGGCCAAATTTTGTTTCTCCGTGCTGTGCTGATCGTGTTTCACTCACGGTAACAAAGCACCTTGATTTTTGTTCCACGTTCTATAAGGCCGATGTGACTTCAAGGGCTTTATCTTCGCACTTTGTTTCTTGGTTCTAAGTGCTGGATGCTTCCAAGGCACATTTACCCAATGGGGAATCTGGGTCCCAAGGAAATGCGGATGTTAGCTGGAGGTGTTATCCTGGACGCTCTTCTTTAATACCAATAAGAAGGGCGCTGAGTCCTCGAAATTCTTGAACGTTTTCATTTAGACTCCCTTATTTAAGTGAGATGATGTTCGTTGATATTTCCCTGGATTGTGTGGTGTCTCAGAGACCACTATGTGGCACTCTCGTCAGGCTTCCGTGAACACTTTCCCTCATGTTTCCCTATTCACGAAGGATGATGATAGTGTTAAGACGGCAACTGCACAGTTTAGTTTCTGACGGAAATGATTTAGGCATTTTCGTTCCATTGCCACCAGCAGTTTTGATAAGATTTACTTATGAAGCAAAGATTGCATTGGAGGCTGGTTTGGCCAAATTTTGTTTCTCAGTGCTGTGTTCATCGTAATTCACTCACGGTAACAAAGCACCTTGATTTTTGTTCCACGTTCTATAAGGCCAATGTGACTTCAAGGGCTTTATCTTCGCACTTTGTTTCTTGGTTCTAAGTGCTGGATGCTTCCAAGGCACATTTACCCAATGGGGAATCTGGGTCCCAAGGAAATGCGGATGTTAGCTGGAGGTGTTATCCTGGACGCTCTTCTTTAATACCAATAAGAAGGGCGCTGAGTCCTCGAAATTCTTGAACTTTTTCATTTAGACTCCCTTATTTAAGTGAGATGATGTTCGTTGATATTTCCCTGGATTGTGTGGTGTCTCAGAGACCACTATGTGGCACTCTCGTCAGGCTTCCGTGAACACTTTCCCTCATGTTTCCCTATTCACGAAGGATGATGATAGTGCTAAGACGGCCACTGCACAGTGTTGTTTCTGACAGAAATGGTTTAGGCATTTTCGTTCCATTGCCACCAGCAGTTTTAATGGGATTTACCCATGAAGCAAACATTGCATTGGAGGCTGGTTTGGCCAAATTTTGTTTCTCAGTGCTGTGTTCATCGTGATTCACTCACGGTAACAAAGCACCTTGATTTTTGTTTCATGTTCTATCACGCCGATGTGATTTCAAGGGCTTTATCTTCGCTCTTTGTTTCTTTGTTCTAAGTGCTGGATGCTTCCATGGCACATTTAGCCAATGGGGGATCTGGGTCCCAAAGATACACAGATGTTAGCTGGAGGTGTTATCATGGACGCTCTACTTTAATACTTATAAGAAGGGCGCTGAGTCTCTAAATTCTTGATCGTTTTCATTTAGAATCCCTTATTTAAGTGAGATGATGTTTGTTGATATTTCCCTGGATTGTGTGGTGTCTCAGAGACCANTTCAATTTCGTCAGGATTTCGTGACCACTTTCCATCATGTTTACCTATTCACGAAGTATGATGATAGTGCTAAGACGACCACTGCACAGTGTTGTTTCTGACAGAAATGGTTTAG
>NW_023244169.1:0-800 GCF_002007445.2 Ailuropoda melanoleuca
TAAGGCCGTCGTGACTTCAAGGGCTTTCCCCTCACACTTTGTTTTTGGTTCTAAGGGCTGGATCATCCCCAGGTCCCTACACCCAATGTGGAATCGGGGTCCCCAGTGATAAGGCTGCTGTTCGCTGGAGGTGTGTTCCTGGACGCTCTGCTTTATTAATAATGAGAAGGGCGCTGAGTCCTCAAAAATCCTGATCCTTTTCATTCATGCTCCCTTACTCACGAGAGATGATGATCGTTCATATTTCCCTGGACTGTGTGGTGTCTCAGAGACCACTATGGGGCACTCTCGTCAGGCTTCCGCGACCACTTTCCCTCATGTTTCCCTATTCACGAAGGGTGATGATAGTGCTAAGACGGTCCCTGTACGGTGTTGTTTCTGACGGACGTGTTTTGGGCCTTTTCGTTCCATTGCCGCCAGCAGTTTTGACAGGATTTCCCCAGGGAGCAAGCATTTCGTTGGAAGCGGGTTTTGGCCGAATTGTGTTTCTCAGTGCTGTGTTCGTCGTGTTTCACTCACGGTACCAAAGCCCCTTGATTCCTGTTCCACCTTCCATAAGGCCGTCGTGACTTCGAGGGATTTCCATTCACATTTGTTTCTTGGTTCTAAGGGCTGGATCCTCCACAGGCTCCTACACCCAATGTGGAATCGGGGTCCCCAGTGAAAAGGCTGCTGTTTGCAGGAGGTGTTTTCCTGGACGCTATGCTTTATTACCGATGAGAAGGGCACTGAGTGCTCGAAAATCCAAAACCTTTTCATTCATGCTCCCTTACTCACGAGAGATGATGATCGTTGATATT
>NW_023244170.1:0-4613 GCF_002007445.2 Ailuropoda melanoleuca
GTGTTTTATTACATGATTTATCTATTTAAGTAAAAATCAACTAAAAGAATAGTATGAGAATGTTCTATTGCTTTGAAGAAAAGTATAGTTTAACTCTTTTCAGGTATGAATGAATCTTCATAGATACAGGATTTCTCTCTCCTTAGGGGTACATACCTTCTGATGGCTAAATTTCATTTTCCTTTCCATACTTAAGCCCCATTACCATACATTTTCTCCAAGTTTTTCAATAAGTCTGTACCAGACATTCTGGTAATTTTAACATCTGAAATTCAACTTCTTAAAAACCACCTAAGTACAAAATTTGCTGTAAATAATTAAAGTTGAAAAATGAAAACTTCAGTGAAAATGACAAGTGGGGAGTTCTAAATTTCAACCATATAATATGTAATGTTTACCTATGATCATATCTGAAAAACCTCAGCCCCAATAATATCTATTCTGTAAGTTACAACAAAGTGTGAACATAGAAAACAATGTCTACTGTAACCATATCTATAGGCTTCTGTGGTTCCTGAGGATGTCTCTTATAGTTTAATATAATATACTATATTTCTTTAAAAAATTAAAATACAAGTCTACTCTCAGTTTTTACTACTTATTTTTTTTCCTTAATTCAGGAAATATACTCAGAGACATTTCTTCCAACTGCAATTATTTCTGATTTTGAATTATAAATTAATTTTGGTATTCATTTCCTATATGTTTTTGACTAAATATGGGAATATAGGTTTAAAAATTGGTAGAGAAAGGATTTTTTATTTGACTGTTTATTTTAACAAAATATTTATATTTTCCCACAGAAATCAGAAACTGAGTTTTCATTCCTGGAATGCCTTTCATTCCCTCACAACGAAAGTTCCCTTATGATTTTTCTCCTTGAGACATGCAAGTTGTTTACATAATGATGTATTGGTTTGGGCAATGATGCAGGTACAATGTCCCAGTAGCTATAACCCCATTTGCTGTGTACATCTGGTTGCCCATTTACTATATCCTTCCGCAGTGAATTTCACAATCTCAGCGTTCAGCAGAACCAGTGATAAGCCACAGCTTTTTTGCTAAAAGAACTCACTTTCCAGATGGAGAGATAGATATCTATACCAGTAATAGTCATATGTACAACTGAAACTAATATAATGTTCTATGTAAATTACACCTCAAAAAATAAAAATTAAAAAAAGATTAAAAAGTCATGTAATGGTATGTGTTCAATATGTGGGGATTTCTTAGGCACAACTGGGGAATGTTTCACAGAGGAAGTGATATTTTCTGCTGTTGTTGAAAAAAAATGGGAAGTTATTCCAACTAAAGAAAAATCAGAAGGGCATTCTAGGAAGAAACACTGACACAAAATTAAAATAAAATGACATAAAATATAAAATTTACCTTTTTCAAATTTATTTGCATTATCATTATCCATATTGGCAATAATGGATAGATACTGAGTCATATAATATATGAGGCCTTCAATATATTTNAACTGACACAAAATTAAAATAAAATGACATAAAATATAAAATTTATCTTTTTCAAATTTATTTGTATTATCATTATCCATATTGGCAATAATGGATAGATACTGAGTCATATAATATATGAGGCCTTCAATATATTTTCATTAAAATATATTTATAACTCAAAATAGCACCTAGTATTATTTTCTTGTGGTATTGCTAACAGACTATTAGAAAAGGAATCCAAACAAAAATGTTCTTAATAATAAGGCATGTTTGTATTGCTTTTATTTCCAAAAAACTCATATCCAGATTTAAAATTTTGTAAAAAGGCTAATTACTAAAATGGAAGAAACTATAGCTTTGTCTTTATATGTTTTATTATCCCTGTTTGTACGGCTCCTGAAAAACATGCTCATGATCCAATACCATTTTGTTACTGAAAATTCTAGTGCTATGTAATAGGAAAGGTATGGGGCCAAAGCTCGAAAATTGAGTTAAAACCCCAATTTAATATCTTACTACCTAAATGATCCTGAGAAAATCACTTGGCCATTTGAGGCTGAATGTTCTTTTCTGTGCTTTAAGGATAGTAGTAAAAATAATAATATCTTTCTCACAGACTCAGAAAACAGTTCAAGCAACTAAAGTGATAAAATGCACAGTTTTCAAATTTATAGAATTCTAGAGAAGCAGTTAGTTATCTTCGTTACCATTATTATTACATGGGAACTCCAATCCCAATAGGTTTACAAACTGATCATCTCCCTTTCTTATCTCTGCCCCTTTCCTGTACTCCTCATATTGCAGGGAAATCTTGTTCTACCTGTTTGCCTGAGCCAGAAGTCTTACAAGATTTGTTTTGTTGTTTTTGCTGTATTGTGTTGTATTTTGATCCCTTGGTCTTTTTTTACTCTGTAAAGTGGACTGGCATCAAAGTTTCACAATAGTTCGCACTTAAAATTGTTCCAGTCAGGAGTTCTTTCAATGCCTTCAATGTGCCATGCTCTTCTATGCATCTTTTGCTTTTCCAGAGAGCTTGTTCCTTTTGCCTGAAATACCTCCTGCTCTGAAGTGTACTATATCACCTGGCTAATTCTTACTCTACCAGTCTTGCCCAGGAAGCTGACTCTGATTCTAGCTGAGATAGAAACATTTTCTATTTTCTTTTTTTTTCTATTTTAATAAGTTATTGCATTGTATTATAATTATTTACTCATCTGTCTACCCAATGACTGTGAAATAAATACCTAGAGATAGGACCTTGCCTTTTATTTTTATGCTCCTACCTAGAACAGTGACAGATAGACACTAAATGCTAAAGAAAAATGAGTTGAATAAATGAATGAGTAGATTAATTTTCTGTTAATCAGTCGTATCACACATTCACTTTAATGTCTCTCATAATGGTCTTTTGCTATGTTATTACCTGAAATAACATATTAATCATCCAAAAACATAAAATTATGCTCGGTCTGGCTTTAACANTTCTATTTTAATAAGTTATTGCATTGTATTATAATTATTTACTCATCTGCCTACCCAATGACTGTGAAATAAATACCTAGAGATAGTACCTTGCCTTTTATTTTTATGCTCCTACCTAGAACAGTGACAGATAGACACTAAATGCTAAAGAAAAATGAGTTGAATAAATGAGTGAGTAGATTAATTTTCTGTTAACCAGTCGTATCACACATTCACTTTAATGTCTGTCATAATGGTCTTTGCTATGTTATTACCTGAAATAACATATTAATCATCCAAAAACATAAAATTATGCTCGGTCTGGCTTTAACATTACATTTTCTATTCTATTTTACAATGCATAGATATACACATATATAATATTCTGCATAAATGACAACTTTCACACACATTGATGTAAATAATATTAACTGCCCCAAACTTATGATAAATTAGAATAGTAATTCCCAAGCTAAACCAGATAATAAAATGATTAGGATAATTGGGTCTCAGGTGAAATTAAATGTAACAACCAGAATGATGATCAATCTGTCTACTTGTATCTTCTTTACCATTCTTCGTGACCACCATATGAAACTGATACTGTGACTATTGGGATACTATCATTAAAATACAGAAAGGACCTCTAAGTTACCTCCTAAAAGTTTAGTTGCTTCATTACATTACTCCGATGATCTTTATCCTCCTTTAAACAAATGCTTGCTTTATCCCTCAATAAATATCAGTGTAGAAATCACACTCTTTAAGGAAATGGGGGTCAGTCATATTGGCAAATTCAAAACATATGTAAACTGCAAGGTTAATCTGATGTGGAAAGATTCAAGGGCATTTTTATCACATAATCTTACATTTTGGCTGACATTTTTTAAGCAGGATTACACAATATTTTAGACAGTTATGGAATTTTCACCCTGAAGCTCATCTCATAAAAACTAATATCCAGGTTGCCCTATTGTCTCACTGTGGAGAACAAGAAAAACAGCATGTACAACAAGATGTCATTAAATTTTATCCACTAAAATAGGTGGCTTTAATAGTTACATAAAGAGATTCAATTTTTATCTGGGTTTTGGGGGTTTTTTTGTTTATAATATGGCATGTCTATATCATAAAAAAATATTATCCAAAACTGAAATCAAGGGAGTCTTTCATAACGTTTACAATAATTTAGTACTTCACTATTTTTTTTTAAAGATTTCATTTATTTATTTGACCGAAATAGAGACAGCAGCAAGAGAGGGAACACACTAAAATAAATATCTTCTGATAAGATACTGAAGGAATTAAAACATTGACATTCTTATGAATGGATGATGATAATAGTCAAACTTAGTATATCTGGCCATTATTTCCTGAAACATATTAAAAACAAACTCTCTTGTGACTATGTTTCAATTAAAACAGAACTGACATTCTTTTGAATCTCCTGTTGCTATGGTAAAGGAAATACTTCAAAAGGCAACAAAATGATTACATAATTATATAGCAAAAAGTTGAAAGTTGCACATTACCTTGGAAACAGAAGAGTATTTACAGTACAAGTCTTCTCCTATTAGGTACAGCTTTTACCCAAAGTAATATTTAAAATTAAGCTATAAAATATACAGTGACACAATCACATTGCCAATTGTAAACATAAGGGACCAAAAAACATAGATACAACATATT
>NW_023244171.1:0-1663 GCF_002007445.2 Ailuropoda melanoleuca
CCACCAATTCAAGAAATATTAATCACCACATTTGTACTTAGCACATTAAGCCTAGCAACACAGCAAAAACACTTTATATACGCCCTCCTCTGCATCGAAGCAATAATACTCTCCCTATTTATAATCATTACAATTAATATAAATAATCTTATCTGCACAACAAACATGCCAATACCAATTATACTACTAACTATAGCAGCATGCGAAGCCTCCATCGGACTAAGTCTACTTATTGCAACTATTCGCACCCATGGAAACGACCTATTAAACAACCTCAATATACTATAATCATGCTAAAAATAATTCTACCAACCTTACTACTGATCCCATCCTCTTTAATCCTAAAACCAAAATTTCTATTTCCAACCATAACTGGACTCACATTCTCCCTAGCACTAATAAGCCTGACTTGAATAAAACGTTTCCCAGGACTAAAATTATATTCCAACATATACACAGACATCGACCAAATTTCAATCCCACTACTTACACTTTCATACTGACTCCTCCCCCTCACAATTCTTGCCAGCCAACACTCCCTTACAATAGAACCACTCCAACGAAAACGCCTCTTTCTACTTTCCCTCACAACCCTGCACGCCCTCACTGTCCTTACATTCACCGCCTCCAGCCTAACTTTAATATACATCGCATTTGAAGCCACCCTTATCCCAACCATAGTATTAATCACCCGATGAGGACATCAAGCCGAGCGCCTAACTGCAGGATCCTACTTTATAGTCTATACACTACTTAGCTCAATACCACTTCTAACAGCAATCTTATATATCGATTACACACTAATCGCACCCACTTTATTCTTCACCCCCACACAAATTTCAACACCGGGGTGACACCCCACAATCCTATGAACCGCATGTATAATAGCATTCCTAGTAAAAATACCAATATATGGATTCCACCTTTGACTCCCTAAAGCACATGTAGAGGCACCAGTCGCTGGATCAATAGTCCTAGCGGCGATTCTACTAAAAATGGGTGGCTACGGCATAATTCGAATTTTCCAAGCTCTGCCACCAATAAAAACTGACTTCTTCATACCCCTCCTCATTATCTCCCTTTGAGGAATAATCATAACTAACGCAACCTGTTTACAACAAACTGACCTTAAATCCCTTATCGCATATTCATCAATTGGACATATAGGCCTAGTAATTACCGCAATCCTAATCCAAACCCCATGAGGATTAACCGGAGCCATATTACTAATAATTGCCCACGGGTTTACCTCCTCCCTACTATTCTGCTTAACTAATATATCATATGAACGCACCCACACACGCCTTTTAATCCTTACAAAAGGACTACATATCTCACTACCATTAATGACCTCATGATGATTGCTTGCCAGCCTCATAAACATTGCACTCCCCCCTACAATAAACTTTACAGGAGAAATCACAATCATATCATCAACCTTCAACTGATCTAACCCAACCATCATTCATCTAGGAGTGGGAGCACTCATTACAGCAATATACACCCTCCACATATTTTCCTCAACACAATTCGGAAAACCAGCACCACACCAAAACTTCAATCAACCAACCCATTCACGAGAACACCTCGTAGCCCTCCTACACATTATCCCACTAATTATAATTTCCTTCAAGCCCGAACTGATTATATAACCGAAAAAAAA
>NW_023244172.1:0-1663 GCF_002007445.2 Ailuropoda melanoleuca
CCTTTGGCTCAGGTCATGATCCCAGGGTCCTGGGATCGAGCCCCGCATCGGGCTCCCTGCTCAGCAGGGAGCCTGCTTCTCAACCTCTGCCTGCCGCTCTCCCTGGTTGTGCTCGCTCTCTCTCTCTCTCTCTCTCTGACAAATAAATAAAACCTTAAAAAAAGAGAACATATCCAAAAGTAACCCAAAGTTTCTTTCAGAGAGAGAAAGAATGGGATGAAATAATTTGGGTAAGGTCTCCCAGAAAGTAAATTCCCAAGAAATTTCTGAAGAACTTTAGGAACAAAATTATTGCTTTTGTGGTTAAAACAAACAACTGGTTCACGTATCCCATCAGACATGTAGGATCTATGGATAGACTTGATGGAGCATAGAAGGGCTGGAACAGTTTTCATGGGCTTCTGTCCCATAAGGTCGTGGTGCTTCTAGCTTCAGAGAGCTGAATACAGACTCTGAGAACTCATTCAGATGACAGTTCCCAAGAGGAACTACTTCTAAGCCACACATGGTGCAGTTTACTTTCAAAATGGAAAATGATGTTTAGTCTCTAACATTGAGTATTCTCTGGAATCAGACACTTCCTTGATCCCTTTCGAAATTTCTAAATTAGGAAATCCAATCTAAAGAGAGAATACAAAGTTCAGGGAAAATTCATGTTTTTCTTAAGTGTATATGGATTCTGGGTTTATACCTAAAAGTGAAAACAGGGATTGTACCATCCAGAATTCCACCAGAGAAACAGAATCATCAGGATACATATAGTAAGAATTGTTTAAAGATTTATTTATTTGAGAGAGAGAGAGAGAGAGAGCTTGAGTGGGGGGAAGGACAGAGGGAGAGGGAGACAAGCAGACTCCCCACTGAGCGTGGAGCCCGACACAGGGCCCAGCCCCAGGACCCTGAGATCCTGACCTGAGCCAAATCAAGAGTCAGGCGTCCAGCCAACTGAGCTACCCAGGTGCCCCTAGGTTAAGAATTTTATTGCAATGAATTGGCTTAGGTAATTGTGCGGGGTGGCTGGGTCAAGTCCAAAATGCTAAATCTGTAGGGCAGGATGGAACTCAGGCCCAGGTTCATGCAGCCATCCCTAAGTGGAATTTCTTCTTCAGGGAAGCCTCAATTCTACTCTCAAGGCCTTCAACTGATTGAGTCAAGCCCACCCAGATTATCTAGGATAATCTTTCTTACTTATAGTCAACTGATTATAGACGTGAAACATCTACAAGATACCCCTAACTTAGATTAGTATTTGATTGGAAAACTGGGGCCTGCAGCCTAGCCACACTGACACATGAAACTGACCATTACAGTGATGGTTGGTGTTTCATTTTGTTTTCAGTCTCCATCAGTGAACGCTTTATTCTTTGTGAAAATAAATCGCAAACCCCAACAGGCTTCCAAGAAGAGAGAGAGTCAATATCATCAATCTGTGGCATTGGCATTAATACATATTTGGTCTATGAAGGTCATTAACCATCTGGTAAAAGGAAGCTCCATTGATTACAACTCATCCTTTGGGTGTCTGCTGTTGCCTGATTCCACTGAACTGTTTTCAGTTTATTGATAGGAAAATTAGTTCTCCAGTTCAAGTGAAGTTTTTTTTTTAATTTTATTTTATTATATTATGTTAATCACCATACAGTACATCCCCAGATTCCGATGT
>NW_023244173.1:0-1664 GCF_002007445.2 Ailuropoda melanoleuca
AAAGACACACATGTCTGAAAGAAAGAAAGGCTTTCTTTCTGTCTAAAGGGCCGCTTCCTCCTGGTCTCCTCTCCTGGTTCTTCCTCATCTTTCTAACCTCTAATCTCTGAAGTATTCCAGCTCTGAGGATCTTTCTCTGCAGTATCCTCTAGATTTTCCTTCAATGCTCTCATTTCATGGCTTTAAATATCAGCTGTAAGTGGACAATTCCCAGATGCCTATCTTCAGTCCAGACCTCCCTTCTGAATTCAAGTACTATATACTGTATTGCCCACCCTCCCTCCTGTGGATCTGTGAAAGTCTTCTAAATTTAACTTGTCATAAGACTAATTCCTGACCCACCCTCTTACACCTGCTTCTCTCCGGTCGTTCCCAACGTCCTGAATAGTTACTCCATTTTTCTAGCGGCTCAGACCAAAAACTTTGGCATCATTCCTGAATACTTTTTCTCTCACATCCTATAGCCAACACATCAGTAAATGCTGTCACTTCCATATTCAAAATACATATGAAATCAGATTGCTCTCACCATCCAACTGCTACAAACACCATTATTTCTCACCTTGATCATGGTTAACAGTCCACTACTTGGGATCTTCTCTCAAAACAGCAGCCACTGTTATCTTTTCAAAATGTAAATCACAACATGTCTTTTACCTGTTCAAACTGTCAAACGGCCTTGCTTAGAATTAAAACCCTAAGTCTTTAAAATGTCTTATAAAACCCTAGTCCACCTTAAGCTCATCAATACTCTCCTCTCCTAGCTTACACTGTACCAGCCATACTGGTCTCTCTGCTGTTCCTTGAACTGATAAGCAAACTATCTCATGGCCTTTCACTGATGTTTCCTCTCCCCTAGGTATATGAATAACGCCTTCTGTTTATCTTCTCAGTGAGAGGTTCCCTGATACCCTACTTCTGGTTGTCTCAATCCCTCTCCTCTGGTAATTTTTCTCCATAGCATCTATTACCATATATTACTTATTCGGTTAATTAAAGAAAATTGAATATCATGTATACATAGTAAAATGTACAAATCTTAAATGTGCAACACAAAATTTTACATGTATACATATACATACATATATACACATCTTTGTAACCACTACAAACCAATATACGTATCTTCAAAATCCAAGAGGGCTCATGAGCCTCCCAGCTAATAAAACCCTTCCAGGGGTGACTGCTATTCTCACTTCTATCAGTACAGATTGGTATTTTGCCTGTTACTGAACTTTACCTCCATGGAACACCTGCTATGTATTCTGATGTACTCAATTATTTGTTTATGATCTGTCTTGCCCAACAGAATGCAAGTTTCATGAGAGTTTGGTTTTATCTGCCTCATTCACTGCTGTATCAATAGTGTCTATTAACAGGACTTGCAACATAGAAGGTGCTCAATAAATATTCACTGAATGAATGAATGAATAATCAAAATAGCATCATTAAGCTTCCCTCTTCTTAAAACTCTGACGGGCAAAATTTACTTTTCGGTAGAATTACCTTCATCATTATTACAAATATGTATGGAAATAAGATATTCACAACGAAGCCTAAAACTTGGGTAGACCATCTGTTCTATCAGTGATTGAATAAGGAATATTAGGATCTATCACTTTCTTTTGCTCTGTGAAAGACACTGTTAAGAGAATAAAAGGGCA
>NW_023244174.1:0-1664 GCF_002007445.2 Ailuropoda melanoleuca
AGGTGTGTGGCGTCTAGGCCGGGCGTCTGCCATGTCCCGGCTTCACGCAGCCCCCGGGGCAGGGGTCACGCAGCTAACTTCCTGCGCGACGCGTTCCCAGAGCTACTCTCTACGAAGCTGTGTCTCGCTCGGAGCCCATGGAGTGTGTGCTATGAGTTTCCGCAAGCCCAGGTGTAAGGTGTGGGTGCTCTGCGTGTGGTCCCTGGCCTGGTGCGGGTGTGGACAGTGCATCCCGCGGCCCACCTGGCTGACACCCTACGTAAGACGGGTGTGGAAGAACGGGCAAACGCTTGCTTGGTGGCAGGTGGAAAAACACCCTCCCGGCGTCCTGAGTGCGCCACCAACAGCGCACCCTCTGACCTGCTGCTCGTCCTACTGGACACGGGCCTGACCTCAGCGCAGCGTCCCTTGCTGGGGCAGCTTGTGCTGGGCTGTATCCACTCAGTGGCTGTGGCCAGAGGGGGGCGGGCGGGATAGAAAATGCAGGGCACCCGTTCCGTGCGCACCTTGCCAAGGCGTCCAGGTGGTTCCCACGTAGGCCTGAGCTGCAGACCTGCCAGGCGAGGCCGCGCGAACTTCGGAGATGCAGCGTGGGGCTCTGAGGAGTGGCGTGGGCTCGGGGCTGCACGTCATCTTCTGCACCCAGTGGCCACTCTGGTCCCGAAGGGCTCCCAGGTGGTGGTGGACCTGTCTGGAGCTGAGCCGGGTCCCAGGGCCGCTAAACTGAGAGCCAAGGGGTGGTTCCCACCAAAGAGGTGAGAGGGCCGTGTGTCCCCTGCCATGTGCTGGGCCCCCAGCCCCACCCCTGTGGGCGCCGAAGGGAAGCGCTGCCCTCTCTGCGACCAGACCCTTGTTAACCTCCCTCAGACGTGACTCTGGGATGGGCTCCTTGCCTGGGGGTCTCCCTTCGAGACAGGAATGCTGGACACGGGGCTTCTCTGTACGGTATTGTGCTCACACAGAGCCGTTCTGTGAAGACGCGGGACCTCGCCTGACCCTCTTACAGAGCCAGTGGGCGGGGCGACCCCCTTCCTGTCCAGACTTCTGACACTGGAGTGCCGGGGGAGGCTTGCCGTTCCCCTGCGGGCTCCTCCATTTCCTGCTAGCCGGCTGTCGCGGTGTCCTCTGCCCCGTCCTCGAGCTGCAGCTGCCCGTGGAAGAGCTGCCCACTGCGCCTGTAGCCCCGGAGCCGGGGGCAGAAGCCAGCCGGGGACGGGGACAAGCACCACACGCTGTGACCGTAGATGGAGTGACCTCTAGATGGAGTCCTTGCACGCACCGCCTCTGTGCCATTTCCAGCCCGGCTGTGCACAGAGGAACTCTATCGTCCACACCTGAAACAGGGCCTTGGACCTAAGGCCCCCCATGAGAATGCGTTCTGCCCCAGAAACCTCCCGAATGTGGGCTCCAAAGCGAGACCGCAGGCTGCCACGCCCCCGCAGTCAGCAGGCCACGGGCTCTGGAACTCCCGGACCACCCTGTGTGCAGGTCAGAAAGAACTTTGCCGAACTAGCTGGATTCCAAATGCTGCCGCAGGAACTCACCATGTCATGCGCCTCTTGGTTTCTCTGTTCGACGCAAGTTCTTTTTTTTTTTTTTTTTTAAAGATTTTATTTATTTTTTTGACACAGAGAGAGACAGCCAGCGAGAGAGGGAACACAAGC
>NW_023244176.1:0-1665 GCF_002007445.2 Ailuropoda melanoleuca
ATAAGTCTGTTCAGAGAATTAAAGGAAAATATAACAGTTTATCAATAAATAGGCAATCTCAGTAGAGAAACAAACTACAAAAAAAAAATTCTAGAATTGAAACTAATAAGTGGAAAATTCTTTAGATGGGCTCAACCGGCACATTTGAGATGGCAGATAAAAATCAATGAACTTTGAAGATCAACAGAAATTATTTTTTAAAGATAGAATGAAAACAGATTGAAGAAAAATAAGCAGAGCCTCAGATTTATGGAGCAATATTAAGCACACCAACAGATGTGTATTAGGTATCTCAGAACGAAAGGAGAGGGAAAAACAGGAAAAAATATGAAGGAATAATAACCGAAAAAATCCCCCAACTGGATGAAAAGCATTAACAGATTCAAGAAACTCAGCAAATCTCCAAGAAAAGAAAAAATTTTGAAAAGATCCATATCCGCTAGATCCTTCCATTAGAGAATGACACACACTGTATGATTTCACTCATATGTGGAATTTAAGAAACAAAACAAATGAGCAAGGAAAAAGACTCTGAAATATAAAGCACAAACTAGTGGTTGCTAGAGGAGAGGTGGGTGGGGGAATGGGTGAAATAGGTGAAGGACACTAAGAGTACCTTTACTGTGATGAGCCCTGTGTAATATATCGAATTATTGAATCATGATACTGCATACCTTAAACTAATATAACGCTGTATGTTAATCATAATGGAATTTTAAAAATACATTATTTAAAAAGATCCATACCTAGATATGTCCTATTCAAACTGCTTAAGACCAAGACAAAGAGAAAATCTTGAAAACAGTGAAAGAAAAAAATATTAACCATAGAGCAGTACATCTAAGGGTTGATTTCTGTTTAGCAACAATGGAGGCCAACCTAAAATAGCCAGCACAGTCTGGAATAAGAAGAATATAGTTGGACAGTTCACACTTCGGATTTCAAAGCATACCACAGAGCCACAGTAATCAGGACACTGTAATACTGGCATAAGGCTAAACATACAGCTCAACAGGATATAATTGATAGTTAAATAAACCCTAATATTTATGGACTATTGATTTTTAACAAGAGTACCAAGATAGTTAAATGTAAAAAGTTAGTTTTTTCAACAAATAGTCTTGGGACAGCTGATATCCAAGTGGAAAAGAATGAACTTGGACCTTTACCTCATAGCATGTACAAAAATTAACTCAAAATGAATGATAGACATATATATGAGTTAAAACTATAAAACTCTCTGGAGAAAGCATAGAAGAAAATATGTATATTCTTAAGTTAGAGAAAGATTCCTTAGATCTGATACCAAAAATACAATCCATAAGAGAAAAAAATTAGTATTTTAGACTTCGTTACAATAACAACTTTTGCATTTCAAAAATTAAAATGAAAAGGAAAGCTACATACTAGGAAAAAATATTTGCAACTCACACATCTGACAAGGGACTTGTATCCAGAATATACAAAAACTCCTGCAACTCAGTAATAGAAAGATACATGACCTAGTTTTTTTAAATGACCAAAGAATTTGAATAGACATTTCTATAAAGAAAATAAATTACCAATAAGAATATGAAAAGATGTTCAACATCATTAATCATTAGGGAAATACAAATAAAAATCACAGTGGTTCACTGCTTTACACATACTAGGATATATCAAAAA
>NW_023244177.1:0-1665 GCF_002007445.2 Ailuropoda melanoleuca
CCCTTATCTGAGCATCCTGTGTCTATAAGATTCTGAGATACTAAGATTCTCCGAGCTTTCAAATTCTACGCAGGAGTGCTTTCTTTCTTTAATTCAGCTACATTTAATAGAAAGGGGACATATTCCTGCCCCATTCTTCTGGAACACAGCAAAGCTTAAAAAGATGTCTGCATAGATTTCTGGAACATTCCAGAACTGCCAAAGGAACACTATAGGTTAAACCAGTGTAAATCTCTGACTCTTGGGTTCAGTGTTCTTCCACACGGCACTGTGTGAGAATGAGGGGGAATGGAGTAAGGCAAAGGCACCTCCGATGTGCTTATTACCGTCACCTCTGCTCAGTTTGACACACAACACCATGGCCTCCCTGGGCTTCACAGTGAGCCTTGGCCCTGTCCCCAGAGGGTGGGCGTGGGCAGGCCATCACTGCTGCGTGAGAAGAGCACACACAGACATGCTGCAGAAGGTGATTCTGGCAGGAGAAGGCTGGGCATGCTCTACGACCCATCTGCCATATGACACGGACCCCCCTGCACAGTACGCCATGCACTTCCTCCCTGCGTGCAGACGTCAAGATAACCCCATATTTTCATTCACTCATTAAGTTATCCTACATGGAGTGCTTGCTCTGTTTCTATTTATTGCACTCTTACTGTATACCAGGTCCTGTTTTAAGTGCCCTTCAAATTCAGCTTCTTAACTTCATATTTGGGGAAACAGACAAAGGTTAAGTGACTTGCCCGTAGCTTTCAACAGGGACACTGTCTTTGAAGAACAGTATCACTCACTGTCCTGATTTAATAAAGATAAGTGATTACATCCACCATTATTATCATGAATAACAATAATAATAGCGATTGTTAGCACTTTACGGTTTACCAAAAACATATATAACCCATCCTCTGAAGTGAGGTAATTATCCCTATTTTACAAATATACTAAGGCTCAGAGAGTATAATTAACAAGTTCACCCAGACAGGAGTGGGAAGAAAGTCGGCTCTGAGAATACCACTCTGCTCTCCTCATGCCTTTCAGCACAGCAAACTTAATATTTAGTGTCTCTATTTTGAAGTTATATCTTATGTAATTCATTCATTATTTAATTAGATCTTTCCAAGAACCCACCGAGGTAGAGAGCATTATCCTCATTTCAGAGCTAAGGAAACCGAGGCTCAGAAAGACTAGGTGACTTGTGCTAGATATACAGCAGCCAGGACTCAAACCTACTTCTTCAATACGCCCGTGCTTGTCTCTTTAACCCCCACTGACAAATGCCCTCCTGAAGGGCCTCTTGTGGAGGCATGGCAGGCTGCTTACCCACAGAGTCAGCCACCCGGGAATTCCCTTTTCCTTCCTTCCAGCCATCCCAGGCGGAGGCCCAGGGTTCTTGGGGAAGTGGCCTGGAAGAAGCACATGCCTTGCTCAGTACTAGGCCAGGCGCTTAGGAACTGAGCCATCAGGGAGCTGACACAATTTCAAGTGCTTGCTGCCCTAATTACTTGATGATCTGTCATCACAGAGATGGAATGCAGGGCGGAAGGGAGACGACGTTCAGCTTGTATCCCAGCAAAGGAAAGGCAGGTAGAAATACTTGAGGCTCAGTTTATAGGAGAGAAATCTCCACTGAAGTTTATGATCAATTCCAAACCCTGGTTCCAAAAAAAA
>NW_023244178.1:0-1665 GCF_002007445.2 Ailuropoda melanoleuca
GGGGGAGCGGATGGGGTAGGATGCTCAAGAATCAAGGGTTTGGTTTTGGATTTTTAAAATTTTGGCTATTTGAAATCCCAAGTGGAGCTGTCTAATTGTTAGAGGGGATGCTGATTAATTCAAATTTTTCTTTGTCATCTGTGTTAGTGTAATAATTAAAGAATGCATGCAATGTATTCCATGTAAGTAAGCTATAAAGCACAATAAAACAGAATACCCCTGCAACGTCACAAATCAAGAAATAGGTCTCTATATTGGTGCTCCCCGATCTCATTTATCTTCTTCCTTTTTAAACATTAGCCTGAATTTTCTATTTCTCACCCACTTTCCTGCACTTCACAAGCCATTATTACATATGTATGCATCTATAAATCCACATTATTTGCTTTTGCTAAATTGTGAGCATTAGAAACAAAATTGTACTATATATAGTTTTCTGGGACTTGCTTTACCTTTTTTTTTTTCCTTGTAAACACTTGGATATTAGACCTGAAGTATTTTTTCCCCCTAAACTAGTGTTATGCAGTAAAAATCTCATGGGTTTCTGTTTATTACTAATACAATAAAAATATAAAAATTACAAATCAGAGTTTAACAGACATGGAAGCTAGAATAAGAGGCTCTAACATGAATTTAATTAGAATTACAGAAGAAAAGATAGGGCTGTGAAGAAGCGGTATTCAGAGAGACTGGAGCTGATAACTTTCCTGAATTTATGCTGAATTGAAATCCACAAACGTAAGGAGTAAAAACAAATGCAAGATGAATAAATTATCAATATAAAAACACAACAAGTGAAATTGCTGGTAATGAAGACAAGAAGGACAACAAGTGGACTGGCATTCATTTTTAAAACTGCAAGGAAAGCCAAGAGCCAGGGAAGTATCTTCAAAATACGGACTGAAACAACCAGAATAGGTGTCAACCTAAGAAATACGTATGCAGTAGAACAATTTTAAAGATCAAGGACAAAATCGAGAAAACGAAATCAAAAGTTCTCACCTTTTAGACTTTCACTCAATGAACCTCCAAAAGATATACTTTAGGAAGAAGGAAAATGATCCCAGAAGTGATGTCTGAGGCACATTTAGAAGGGGAAACTGGCAAACACACGTGCAAATTTTAATATTGTCTATATAACGTAAGAAAAATAATATTGACTAAATTCTTGTGTTTTTTTTAAACTACATAAAACAGAAATAAAGTATACTCAAAAACATTAGAAAATCAGGGAAACGGGTCATGAGACAAAGTTTTTTAAGTTCCCTGTATATTTAGGATCAAGGTGAAGATATCGTTAGACTTTGTTAAGATAAAGTTCAAGGACAACCACCAAAAAAATAGAAATAGATTAGAAAGTCTCCAAAATTTTTTTGGTGCCTTTGGTAGGAAGAAAAATTCAATGAGAAAAATCTCAATCAATCCAAAAGTAGACAAGAAAGGGAAGGAAATGGAACATAGAACTGGACAAAAACAGCACAAAATAAGACGGCAGAAGTAAGTACAGCGAAAAGATGGTTAGATTGCACATTTTTTAAAAAGTATTCTTGGGGGTCCTGGCTGGCTCAGTCAGTACAGCCTGCAACTCTTAATCTTAGGGTTGTGAGTTTGAGCCCCATGTTGGGCATACAGATTACTTAGATATAAAATCTTTAAAAAAAAAAA
>NW_023244179.1:0-1665 GCF_002007445.2 Ailuropoda melanoleuca
GCTGTGCTCTCAGGTGGTCACACAGATCTCTCTGGCCGGGACACCTCTCTCCTCGCCGCTGGTCATGTCTTCCCTGTGTTGGCCATGGCCTCTGCTGAGAGACAGCGGGCTCATCTCCCACTAGTGCCTGCTTTCTCTAAAAGCATAAGCCAGGCAGCCTGCCTGCCTCTGCTCTCCCAAGGCTGCAGTGCCCGGGAAGCACGTCTTCTCCATTATAGCCCTGCTGGGGGGCTTGGGGCCGGTCAGGTGACCTCCCTGTGACCTAGTTCCTTTATCTGTAAAATGGGGATAATAATAAACAGGGTAATTTGATGACTAGGATTGAAACAGTCCCATTATAAAAATACAATGCAGCAGTTCGGGATGACAGGCTGTAGGCTCGAAGATGGTGCTGCAATGGGTATTTTTAGGAAGGAGGGAAGGGGGGAGGGATGAGTGGTTTATAAATGTTTGTTGCATTAAAAAATGTGCTAGTTTGAATTGTGCAGAACGGAGTATCATTTGTTTCTAGAAAAATTCACTGCTGTGGAAACGAATTAGTTTATATTGAATATGTGATGGTTCAGAGAAAGGGATATTAACCCAATTTGCATTTCTTTGAACTGAAATAAATTATTGCCATGTTTGCATTAGTTGGGTCAACTGGATGTGTTTGGGCAGACCTGCAGTGGGGAGGGCTGGCCCTGGGCTCAGAGGGTTATAATAGGGTCAATGTGTGCAGATCAACAAGCACCCTCCAAATCAGGGCTTATTAACCTTTTGTGGGGACTGTGGACCCCTTTTGGGGTCTTATAAAAGCACACCTATTCCATACTGTTGTGTATGGATCTCAGCAGACTCTGAGTCTTCCGGCCTGCCATGGCCCAGGTGTAAAGGCTCCCGGCCCCACAGAAGGCAGTGTGCATTGTCTTGGTGTCTCATGCCCACATCATAGCACAGATTGGTCAGAACTCAATTTCTGAGGCCTCTCTCAACTGTGGAAACAAAACAGGACTTTGGTTCTGAAGAGAGAGATGGCCAAGGACAAGCTCATATATGTGCTAAGACCTGGGAGCTATGGACATTTCAGACCAACATAAAACACAGCCCCAGCTATGAGGAGGGGCTGCTATCCTGTCTTTGCCCTGCAAGTCCCTAGAATTAGTTTGGTGGGCCTACTTGGCAAGCCATGGCCCCTTCCTCTCTCACTTCTTTATGTCCCTGCCTGCTGAAATCGCATGTTAAGTCAAATTAAGAGTGCTCCCCAAAGGCAGGGAGATGCCTGCATCTGGGTTCCTCCAAACCTGGCCTCAGCCCGGCCCCCAGGAGTTTCCAGTCACAGTGGGAAGAGCACGGAACCAGCCAGCCAGAAGTCTGCACACGCTCTTTTAACACCTGACAAAGGGGCGTTAGTCAGCGGTGGGCAGTTTGTGAACTCTGATGGCGTATGTGGACAGATGGTGACTGTCGTGGATGGACCCCGAAGATGAAGGCAAATCCAGAAGAGATGGAAGCTACAGTATTCAGAGACATGGGCCTGGACCAAAACAGCTTCAGGTCCCCATAGTGTCTGATTGTAGGGCAGAGAAAGCCCAGGGTGGAGGAGGATGGGGAACATGGACGGTGGCAAGGCTTCTGCTAATTAGCAACCAGTGGCCAGAAAGCCTTATTTAATGAGCCCCCCCC
>NW_023244180.1:0-1665 GCF_002007445.2 Ailuropoda melanoleuca
CCCCCCCCCCATGCCTGACCTCAGAACTCAAACAGCTACCTCACCCCAAGTAGACAATTGCAGGCCCCACCTGCCCAAGGACATTATCAGCAGGCACAACATGAGACCCAAACTGAGCAGACTGGGGAAGACCTATCTCTTCCAAAGCAAACCTCTGAAGCCTGGAAAAGGAGCCCAATTACTCAAATGCATAGACACAATGTAAGGAATCAAAGACTTAAAAAAATAACAATAAATGAAACTAATAAAGATCTTAAAGAAATGGAGTTCCATGAACAAAGAATTCAGCATAATGGTCTTAAAGAATCCTCTTTTTGAACTAAGAGAACACAGACAACTAAATTAGGAGAATAATGCATGAACAAACAAGTTAGACAAAGCAATAGAAACCATCAAAAAACAAAATATTCTAGAGCTGAAGAAAATGAAGGATTCAATAGTTTCATAAGCAGACTTGACCATGCAGAAAAGAGAATCAACACACTCAAGGAGAGGATATCAGAATTCATCCAGTCAGAAGAACAAAAAGAGAAAAGACTATCAAAGAGGAAAGAAAGCCAACCAGACTTATAAGAAACAATGAACACATACATATGGTGTTAATTCCAGAAAGAGAAAGGGACAGAAAGTATATCTAAAGCAGTGACAGCTGAAAGTTTCCTGAATCAGGGGAGAGAAATGGACCTCTCAATCCATGAAGACCAAAAGACCCCAAGTAGCTTGAATCTGAATAGGGCTGACTAAGACACATTATAATTATCAAAAATCAAAGACAAAGTTAAAAACTGCAAAAGAGAAAAGTTATATACAGGGAACACCCATAAAACTAGTGGTAGATCTCTCAACAGGTACAATTCAGGCCAGGAACGAACGTGAAGACATATTCGAAATATTGTTTGGGGGGGTGGGGAGAATGGATAAGAATCCTATAACCATGAAGCCATCCTTCAAAAATGGAGGGATAAAATTTTAAGCAAAAATTGAGGGAATACATTATCACTAGACCTGCCTTATAAGAAATGTCAAAGGTAGTTCTGTGAGTAGAAGTATAAGAATGCTAATTATCATGAAAATACAAAAAAGTAGTGTAAAATGCCTTGGTAATGGTAAATATATAGTCAAAGTTAGATTCTGTAATTTGGTAATAGAGATGCATAATTCACTTAAAACTCTAAAGGTTTTTTCTTTTTTTAAAAAAATGTAGTAAAAAATACCATAACCACAAAACTTATTATGCAATATAAAAAACATGAACAGTAATAACCTAAAATGTAAGAAGGAGGAGAAATAGAAGTGTAAAATTTAGGAATTCTGTGGAAGTTGTTATCAGCTTAAAATAGGGTATTATGATTTAAAAATATTTTATATAATCTTCATGGTAACAAAGGAAAAGCCTGTAGTAATTATACAAAAGAACATGATAAGTTCTAAAACATCAAAATAGGGAAGAATAAAAAAAATGCAGCAGAATAAGATACAAGGAACAACAGATATACAGAACAACCAGGAGCAATTAACAAATTGGGAATATTAAGTCCTACCTATCAACAATTACTTTAAATGTAATCCAATTAAATTCTTAAAGCAGCATAAAAAAGCCGAATGGATTTTAAATAACAAAAACTGATTCCTATATTGACTAATACTGAAGAGGGATGGAAAAAA
>NW_023244181.1:0-2765 GCF_002007445.2 Ailuropoda melanoleuca
AAGGTGCTTTGTTATAAGCATCATAAACTGACTCTGGCTGATTTAAATGGATGAAAAATTCAAGCCCACAGTTCTACGATGGCTGCAGAATCAAGCTTAAAAAGTGGGTTACAGCCAAGATGTATACCCCAAACCCTTGTGCCGAGGACCGCGCTGCCATCCTCACTGAGCAGCGATACCACAGCTTGCCCTGCTGCTTCTGCCTCGCACCCAGCAAGCCCAAAGTGGATTCTCTCTGGGTCCTGCTTCTTTGTATCACTAGTTCCCAGCCCAGAGTTTGGGGTGGCCGCATCTGTAGCTGAAGCCTAAGGTCATAGGTCCATGCCCTTGTTATAAGGAAGGCCGTCATTTTTAGTTTAATCAGTGGCAGACACGTTCCACCCAGTGCCTCACCAGAGAGCTTTCAAGCAAGAATGTTGGTCAACGGCAGCACCACAGCCTTGGGCGTTTTCTTCTGTGATGGTGTGCGAGGGCGAGGGCTGGCCGTAGGGATGGCACCCCCCTCCTGGAACACCATTGGCTTACAGTTGTTGTTTGTAGCTTTGAAGATTCTTTTCTTTTTAGAGAGTGAGAGAGAGAGAGAGTGCGCACACACACCCACAAGAGAGGTGGGAGGGACAGTGGGAGAGGGACAAGCAGACTCCGTGCTGAGTGCGGAGCCCTATGCAGGGTCCAATCTCACCATCCTGAGATCACAACCTGAGCTGAAAAGAAGAGTCGGACGCTTAACCGACTGCACCACTGAGGCAGCCCTGTTGTTTATAGCTTTAAAATGTTCTCGTGTACAGTATCTTATCAGACTCGTAAAAACCCTCTGAGGTCAGGATTCATTATTGACCCATTTGGTGAAGTGGAAACTGAGACTTCGAAAACTTGAAATTTACCCAAGGTACACAGCTAGTAAATGACAAAACAGGGTCTTCAGCCTGAATTATTGCAAGACAGCCTCCAAAAAGACCAGAAGAAGAAGCCACTCTTGCTTGCCCAGCAGAATATGATCAGTGATAGACCTTTTCTCCCTTTAGTCCACCTTTCCCAGACCAATTGGAAAAATATATTTGGCCTCCATATCCCAGCTCTTTCTGGTCTTCAGGAATGCCAGGTCTTGGTTCTTTCTCCTGTTCAACATACCAGCTGACTCAGGCCTACCCTTGGGTTACAGAGAAACTTCTTTCTTGAGCAGCTGGGGCCTGTTGGTAATTTCTTGAAAATAAAATTAATTAATTAATTAAAGTAAAATAAAATAGGATTCAATTGGGGCACCAGGTTGGCTCAGTCCGTAAAGCATACAGCTCCTGATCTTGGGGTCATGAGTTCAAGCCCCACGCTGGGCCTAGAACTTACTTTTAAAAAATTTAAAAATAAAACTCTTGGGGCGCCTGGGTGGCACAGCGGTTAGGCGTCTGCCTTCGGCTCAGGGCGTGATCCCGGCGTTATGGGTTCGAGCCCCACATCAGGCTCCTCTGCTGTGAGCCTGCTTCTTCCTCTCCCACTCCCCCTGCTTGTGTTCCCTCTCTCACTGGCTCTCTCTCTGTGTCAAATAAATAAATAAAATCTTTAAAAAATAAAAAATAAAATAAAACTCTTAATTTAAAAAAAAATGTTTTTAATAGGATTCAGAACACCCAGCCTTTTCTCTGACTCCATGGATGGCCTTGGAAAGGGTCCCCAGAGTTTCAAAGGCAGCTGCTCAGCTGGTCTGTGGAGCTGCTTTCTTATCCTGTCCCCCCCACCGTCACCTCATTGCATTTCTNCTCTCTCTGTGTCAAATAAATAAATAAAAATCTTTAAAAAATAAAAAATAAAATAAAACTCTTAATTTAAAAAAAAATGTTTTTAATAGGATTCAGAACACCCAGCCTTTTCTCTGACTCCATGGATGGCCTTGGAAAGGGTCCCCAGAGTTTCAAAGGCAGCTGCTCAGCTGGTCTGTGGAGCTGCTTTCTTATCCTGTCCCCCCCACCGTCACCTCATTGCATTTCTCTGTCCTTCTTTGTTCTCTTCTCTTTGGGTTTGTGGCCCCAATGTTTCTTCTCCCTCCTTCCTGCCTCTTTGTCTCTAAATTCTCTCCTGCTCAGCAAAAACTAGAAGCATCGTACAGTGCTTTCTCCTTTCAGGCCCTCTTAGAGCCAGGAGCTGCTTCCTTTTGTGGTTTTTAAGAGTTTAGACTCTATAGACGTACTTGAATGCATGAACTCCATTTGCCAGCACCCTAGAGGATCCCTCCTTTCTTGTGTGCTGGAACCTGGAACCTCACAGTTTCTGCTTCTTCTCCTCCCCATTTCCAACAAAGTAATGGTGCTCCTTCCTTTTACTTTGCAAGGACCCTTTCCCTTCTGTGTGCAGAATGCGTGCATGCCAACTGAATGCCAGATATTGAGGCTTTGAGTCGTGGCATCTCCCAGCAGGGAGCACAAGGCCGGGCTAGCCAAACTCCTAGGATGTCATAGGCTTTAGCAGCTCATGGACTTCTGGCTCTAACACTGTGTGTTCCCGTTTTAGAAGGAGGCCCTTTAATGATCCTCCTGAAAGAGAGGTGGCCAGGGAAGTCATCTGGACTCTAAACTGGAGAATCCCAACACTTCCTGCTCTGTCCTCTGTGCTGGATAGACCCGTGCATCCAGCACAGTAGTCAGTGCCTTCCTGCCACAGGTACTCCTGGCGGGTCACGTGTTCCCACGGTCACTTTTCTTTGTAGGTGAGCCAAATGGAGAAGGCAAATTCCTAGCCATTAGTGCAGCACTCTGTCACTGTGGATGACGCAG
>NW_023244182.1:0-525 GCF_002007445.2 Ailuropoda melanoleuca
TTTAATATATATATACACACACACACACATATATATACACACACACACTTTTGTATATACACACACACACACACACATACTTTTTTTTTTTTAAGGTACCTTCTGAATAAGTCCTTTGGATCTATTATTTCTATTTTTAGCTGGTTTAATCTGTTAATCTATTTTTGAAATTTTCATTTTTTATTGTTTTATTCTAGGCTATTTATTAATCCTTATATATTGAGTAAATTCTGTAAAAAATATTTTTGTCTAAATTATGGCTTTGGCTTTTAATGAAAGAAAACAATGTTGCCTTTTTTGTTCTGGCAGATATACAAATACTATTCTAATATGCTAGAAAGCCTACTTCAAATTCCTGTCAGTTCCACTCCTATAATTAACCAGACTAGGCANACTAGGCACATATGATCCTTAGGATGCCTTTTTCTTCTGAGTTTGAACCTAAAATAGCCACGGACATTTTTTTCTTCCTCAGCCTCTTAAACCCTTTGCCCATGTAATTTTCAATGTATGCACAGAAGTCAT
>NW_023244183.1:0-1665 GCF_002007445.2 Ailuropoda melanoleuca
TATATATATATATATATATATATATATATATATATTACCATTCTCAGTCCATTATTAAAAACCATGGTGTCCTGCCAAGACACTTGGGGTTTTCAACATCAATTCCAGGAAGTCTCAGGAAAAGAAGGGAGTTGTAATGTTTCAAATGATGTCACAGGATCAATAGATTGAGGAATCTTTATTCATTTACCTTAAACTGACCCTTTTGAATGTGATGGCATGGCTAATCAGGGTCATCTTTCCTGGGACAAGGTAGAGAACAGTGAAGCTTACTTTACTTATTAGCTATTTAAGGATCTGTCTCCTTCATTTATCTACTTGAACACCTGTGGGGAACCTACTATGACAGGCAATGGGGATATAAAATAAATAAGAAATGTTCTCAGACCTTAGGGTCTTTTTAGTGTCAGGGAAGGAATAAACATGCAAATAAGTGCAAATAAATTTCATTAAATTTAAGAAACAATTGTTTTTTTAGGTGCATTATTATTTTATCCATTACCACGGAAAAAATGATGTTAGATAAACTCTCATTCCATTGTAAGATTCGAATGTGCGTAGAGATCTTCCTTTACTTATGATGGGGTTATATTCCAATAAACTCATTGTAAGTTGAAAATACCATAAGTTGAAAATGCATTTAATACATTACCAAACAGCTTGGCTTAGCCTAGTCTACCTTAAATGTGCTCAAAACACTTACATTAGCCTACAGTTGAGCAAAAACATGACAACACAAAGCCTATGTTATAATAAAGTGTTGAAACTTCATATTTTATTGAATACCATACCGAAAGTGGAAAACAGGATGGCTGTATGGGTACAGAATGATTGTAAGTGTATTAATTGTTTACCCCTATGGTGGTGTGGCTGAATGGAAGCTTCGGCTCACCATGGCTGCCTAGCATCACAAGAGGGGATCATGCCACCTACTGCTAGCCTGGAAAAAAAAAATCAAACTTCAAAATTTGAAGTATAGTTTCTAGTGAATGCATATCATGTTTGTACCGTTGTAATGTTGAAATATCATAAACTGAACTATTATAAGTCAAGGACCATCTATATTAGAATCAATTAAAGAGTAAGTGCCATACTAAGTGTAAAAGCATTTACAGTGATGATATTAGGGCTGGGATAAGAATTCGCAAAAAAGGAGTCAGAAAACCCTTTCCAAAGTGACCTATGAATGGAATGTGTAAAGGTGAGTAAAGTGTTGCAGAAAAAGATGTGCAGGATATTCCATGAAAGAGGTAGAATGAATGAAAAAGCGTGGCTATCTAGCTGGGACTCTCAAGCGTGTCCTGGGGCGTTAAGTAGACAGGGTGGCTGGAGCCCTGCTTGGGGGCTGGGAAAGGGGGCACTGAGGCAGTGTGGTGGTTGGCAGTGCAGCTCCCAAGGCACAGACCACGCTAAGGGGTTTTGTAAGCTGTGCTAAGGAGTTGGCCTATTGCCAAATAGGAAGCCACTGAAGAAATTCAAGCAGGAAGTCAAGTCTATCTTGACATTTTTTTCTTTCTTCCAGCCCTGCTCACAAGTGGCTTCACCGATAGCCACTTTTTTTTTTTTTAATGATTTTTTTATTATATTATGTTAGTCCATACAGTACATCCCCGGATTCCGATGTAAAGTTCGATGCTTCATTAGTTGCGTATAACACCCAGTGCA
>NW_023244184.1:0-1666 GCF_002007445.2 Ailuropoda melanoleuca
AAAAAAGTTGATAACTATTCTATCTCTATATCTGCATTGCTGAGCACAATTTTGGAGAAAATCATTCAACTAGATGGTCACCACTAAAACTCCTGGTTCTCAAACTAGACAGTATCCCCAGAACCATGTATCCATCTATTTCACCTCTACGCCCTCCTTTACTTATTTCTCAAGCACTATTCCAAAAGCAAAGAACAATAATAAAAATCCCAACTGTACTTTCAAAAGAAACTGTTTCCTTCCTCCACAAGATAACTGGAGCAATCCTGCATAATTTCCCACAAATTCTTGGCCCTTTTGCAAATTTAGAAACATTACCATAAATATAAGCCTTGTTTATGTGTCCTCATAAGTTGAAATAATTGATCCTTCTCTTCCTAAATTAAACCATTGTTGTTTTCCCTGACCATATAGTTTAAAAACTTCCTCTATCAAACATATATATATCAAACTTTCTTTTCTGCATATTCAGTGTGTTCCACATAGTACATTGTCATTAGCCAAATAATATGTGTTTAATATTCCCATTTTATAAAAAAGATCTCTCAAGGCTTATTTACCGCTAGTTATTGCAGTATTTTTAAGCTTTTTAAAGTTGCAGAGAGTTCCCCTGCTAATTCACATTGATTATTGCCCAGATGTTATCTAACCATTATTATCTACTTTCTAGTCACATATTTTCTCTCATTCCTCTACATTACATTGGTTCATAATTCCCTCTAAATTATGAATATATTCACCTTGTTCAATCTGTGTACATGTTATCTTTCTTAGATTCTGCAACCATGTGGTCAAAATACTAAGCTAAAAAATTCTATCTCTAACCTAATCTAGTCAACAAAATAATGCAATGTATTTCTTGCTAAGTTTTCTGTGACTTTGATTTTCTTCTTCCAGAATTCACAAGAAACAGTAACTAGATTTCTTGAACCCATCTTATCTTGTTGTTGTTGATTTTTATTTTTATTTACTTTTATCTTTTTACATTTTTGCATTGTAATTTGGTCAAAGGTCACCACATAGTGTTTTGGATAATAGAAAATTATTCTTTTATTTTGTCCTAAATATATTTAAACTTAGTTGTAGTTTTATGAAAAGTTTCAAATGGCAAATTTTCTTATGTTTGGTAAGTTTCTCATATTTTTTTGTGTTTTCTGAATTAGCATTAGATCTGAAGGAATTAATTTATCAGTTTATTTGATATAATCCCTCCTCCAGTTTGCTGATTTTCTGGTAATAGTTAGCAACCTTAAAATAACTATAAATAAGTATTTATACTACTCAAAGTTGAGAGGAATAGTGGAAAGTCACTTTCATTTCTTTTCAATTAATCAGCTTTATTTTTTAGAACAGTTTTTAGTTGTACAAAAAATAGAGTAGGAAGTACAGCGTGTTCCCAAATACTCCCTCTCTCCCCTGCTTATAGCTTCCCCTATTATTAACATCTTGCATTAGTGTGTCACATTTGTTACAATTGATAAGTCCATATTGATATAATATTAGTAACAAAATTCTATCATTTACATTGAGGTCCATGGTTTGTGTCATAGAGTACTACAGGTTTGAGCAAATGCACGTCAGGTATGCACTATTACAATATCACATAAAATAATTTTTTAAGATTTTATTTATTTATTTGACAGAGAGAGAGACAGCCAGCGAGAGA
>NW_023244185.1:0-1666 GCF_002007445.2 Ailuropoda melanoleuca
CTCCCACTCCCCCTGCTTGTGTTCCCTCTCTAGCTGGCTGTCTCTATCTCTGTCAAATAAATAAATAAAATGTAAAAAAAATTGGAATTCCATAAACAGAGAGAAGAGGTAATAGATAAAATTTCCCAAGTTAAGTATACAAAATGCTCTATGAAATCCAGGAAAAATAGTTTCTAATTATTTCTAATCTATGCATGGATATATTATAGAAAGACTATAGAAAGTGGTACAGTATTAACTCTAAGTTGACTGAAAGTTTAAGGATGCATACTGTAACACCAATAAGTATAGCTAAAATGCCAATAAACACATTAAAATGGAATTTTGATAACAACAAGTCATATAAGAGGACTTGAAAGAGAAAAGAGAGAAATCAAACATAGGAAAGAAAAATGGAAAAAAATGACAAAATGGTACATAGACCATTTTATTGATATTCAATAATATCAGTAGTCAACATTACATGCTAGTGTTCTAAACATTCCAATTTAAAGGCATATATTATCACTGTGAATCAATAAGCAATGCTCCCTTTGAAAAACAAACTTTAACAAAGACTTGATAGATTGAAAATAAAGGAATAGAAAAAGATCTTGCAAGAAATGATCTTGAAAGACATTCTTGTTAGAATGAAAAAAGCTGAAGTTGCTAGCTTAGCATCAAATCAAATAGACTTCAAGACAAAGACCACTCCCAGAGATAAAGAAGAGCTTTTCAAAATGATAAGAATAATTCATCAGGAAGACATAAAATTATGGATGTATTATAGTATCTGATACAGAGTTTCAAAAAGCATGAAATAGATTTCGACAAAATTAAAGACAAATTCAAAATCATAGTAGGAGATTTTAGTATCTATCTTTTGTCTTAATATTTGCTTTTGATAATTGATAAAACATATAGTCAAGGAATTAGTAAAGACATAGAAGACTTACTATACTATCAAAAATCTTGTTCTAATGGACATTGGTAGAACCCTATGCCCAGCAATTCCGTATCTAAATTCTTTCCAAGAATACCTTCACCAAGAAAGCTCAGATACTGGAACGTAAAACACTATCAATAAATTTTAAGGGCTAAAATTATGTAGAGTGTCTTCTCTGACCACAAGGCAATTAAATTCAAAACTAACAGCAATAGATATACAGGAAAACCCCAAACATTTCCATATTATGCAACACACACTAAGTAGTCCATAGGTCAAAGACAAAATCATAAGGGAAATTCAAATATTTGCAAGTGAATGGTTCCGAAAGTATAATATATCAAAATTTGTGGAATGCAATAAACTGGCAAAAGAAAAGCAATAAAAAGGATAATATGGAGGCATGAAGAAAAGGAGAGAGGGAGTGAGGAAATGGAGAGATTGAACTTTTGGCTTAGAGCCTCTAGCTCTGAGGCTGGTACAAGCCATGGATATTCACTGTATGTGCTCCAGATGCCTTGGTGCCAGAAAGAACTCATTTTTATAAAACAATTAAAAGACAAAACAAACAAAACAGAGAAGTATGGATAGCCACCTTAACAAATCGTGTTGGCCAACCTGGTAGCCATGTGTAAAAGTATATAGTTACGGGGCGCCTGGGTGGCACAGTGGTTAAGCGTCTGCCTTCTGCTCAGGGCGTGATCCCGGAGTTATGGGATCGAGCCCCACATCAGGCTCCTC
>NW_023244186.1:0-1666 GCF_002007445.2 Ailuropoda melanoleuca
ATATGAACATTCATCTTGTTTTAATATGAAAACTTAATTTTTCTTTTTATGTCTACTACATTGGAAAAATAAAGTAATTAATTTCTCCTCAACCCCTGACAGAGTTGAAAGCTTTTGCCCCTTTTGACCTCTAGTTTTCATTTACTAATAATTCAAACTTAATGGGTTCTCAGTATCTATTGGAAAAAAATTTAAAGAGTATGAAAGGATTGGAGTGACAGAGGATTGGGGAAGGAAATTGTGACCAAGAAGGTATAAGGAATAGAATCTGAAGGGAAAATGAACAAGTTTACCTTTGGAGTTTACCAGGTGGGGCCCTGTGAATCACAGAATTCATCCCAGAGAAGTTGCCCAGAGTAAGAAGGGCTACTACCAAAGAAGAGTCTAATCTTCTGGACCAAGAAACAGTTACCCTGTTTCAATTGCTCAGTCTTTACCTGTTACCCATTTATCAGTCAGAACCTCCCACCGCGTGCTCCCTCTGGATGTTCAACCATCAGTGCTCGAGAGCACTTCACTCTGTATATAAGCAATACCTCACTTATTGACTGCCCATTGGGTGACACTATACATGACAAGACTTCATTTGGTTTCCTGATTATGCCATATGGCTAGCCACCTTTATGCCCTAAAACATTGTTAAACCCAAAAATGCAAGGGATCTGGAAACCTAGCCAAGTCTTCACACAGACACCAGGAGGGATTTAACAAGCCCAATCTCTCCAAGCTGAGACATGATTATTGTTGCTACCTTTAACATATTGATGTGAAAATTAAATTAAATATCCTTTAAACTTTTCTTAATGAGACAGATGACACTTCAGGACTTTCCTCTCTCAGAGATTAATCAACACTTCCACAAATATATATTAACTACTTAGTTTCATTATGGCACCATAAAAGATGCTGGATAATACAAAATTGCTCCACTGAAAGATGAAAGACAACAAATACACTTGAGAATGTTAAACTGCACAAACCAGTTTATTATGTGTTAAATGACTACCACCAACTTAAAAAAGTGCTGTTGAAGTTTAGAAAGCTTTATGGATTAGAGTATTCAAGATAGACTTGAGGAAATGATGGAATTTTAATTGGGCCTTGAAGAATAAATCATATTGGAGAAGGTAGAGAGAGGAAAAGGTTATTATAAGTTAAGAAAAGACAAGAATAGTTTGTCTCATCATGAATCTAGATTGCATACCATGGAAAATAACTTAATAAAATAACTTAAATAAAGGCTTCAAGTAGCAAGCACAGTTGTATATCAGATGACTTCAAATGACTCTAATGAACTAATAATGAGTCATAATTGATCATCTACTATGGCCAGACATCATACAAGTCCCCTACTTTTTGCCAAATATAGTGCTCACTACTCAGGATATACATGTGAACAAAGATAGCCACAGTTCCACCCCTGTAGCCACTGTGAAAAACAGTATGGAGTTTCTTCAAGAAATTAAAAATAGAAATACTGTACTATCCTGTATTCCACTACTGGGTATTTGCCCAAAGAAAATGAAAACACTAATTGAAAAAGACATGTGCACCCATATGTTTACCACAGCATTATTTACAATAGCCAAGATATGGAAGCACCTAATTGTCTACTTATCTACCAATAAATGAATGGATAAGGAAAACTGGTACACACACACACACA
>NW_023244187.1:0-1666 GCF_002007445.2 Ailuropoda melanoleuca
AGGGAAAATGTCCTAGCGTACCATCACCCAGTACTCTCCTGAGAGTGGATGATAGGTCTGGAAAATGATGATTATCCCTTTAGAGTCCAAATGGCAGAGTCATTTATCATTTCAAGTCCTGCAGTGAGGGACAGGCCTTGTTCAGGGTTTATGCTCATGAGCTAAGTGCTCTGCTGCCCTCATGTTTGCAAGCCTGCCTCTCTGTGGAGGGACACAGAGTCTTAGGGTTTGAGGGAGGTCAGAGCCCTACGGGGGAACAGAAAGACAGAGAGAGACCTAGGAAAAGAGAGAGCTACTTATAAGCTATACCTCAGCATTTTCATATGGCTCCAGGATAGGTACCTGCCCACCGTGAGAGCAAAAGAGAAGTTTTTGCTCAGTGTATGTCAGTTACAACCGGTAAGTTTATCCAAGAGACTTTAGAGTGGAGAAAAAAATTGTGGAGTTGGAGGTCTCCCTCCAAAGGTCGTACTTATCAGATGGAAGTGGCCAGTGGGAGTAAAAGACAAAATGCACAGAGGAAAGCTTCTTCTCAGCCCCTTCCTTAATGCCAGGTTGAATTATCATGCTCTTTCCAGGCTTTGTCCTTTGATGAGTATAAAAGCCATCAGAAAAGCGTTTCACAGAGTTACCACTCTGGCGAAGAAGCACATGGAAAACATTAAGGAATGAATATGTAAATAAGGTACAAATTATGAATCAGAGTGCTTCAGAAGAATATGAGAGAGTGAATATTTTTGACTTTACTAATTATATCAACAGGGAGGTGGCTAATTTGGCATTGAAATAGCCCAAAGGCATAGTTATATCTTAAAATACATACTTAAAAATATATGCTTAAATAAAAATTTAGTTATGTCTTATATTTTCTCATCCTAATGAAAAATGGACCCCCTAAGAGTAGTAGGAAGGGCCCCAGAAAGAACTAGATACGCCCTCAGATGGGGAATTTGAAGAGACTTTAAGGAATATGTTTACACAATTGCTGGCAGGATTAAGGGGAACAACACAGAATTTTGAAGCCCCTGGAGCCATAACAATCTTGAGGGGCTCTTTATCAACGCCTTGGGTGGAATGGGCTGGGGGAGAAAAGAGCAACCAGTACCCAGGAGCTGTGTCTAGAGGTGAATCTCAGCCAGCTACCATCAACCTGACAGGAGGGAGCCAACCCACTTTTCTACCTCCCTCCCATCTCCTGATGGTGTCTTCATTGGATGAATCCAACTGGAAGCCCAACTGTAAGGAGCCTATTCATTGGTCCATGGAGATAAATTCCCCTTGCCCTCTCCAGTGGAAAAGGGCCAGAGGGGCAAGCAGGAACCCTTCAGCCTACAGATAGTTAGGTTTCTCAAGAACCAAAACAAAGCTTGTGGTTTAGATAATGGTCTTTTTTTATAAAATGCACACCTATGGTACTGTGATTATTTAATGTTCATTAAACACTTCTAGCTCATTAAGCATTCATTAATTAGGGTCTAATTCTGCAAAAGCTTCTTTTCCCAGCCACGAAAATCAGCATTTTCTTTTTTTTTTTTTTCTCAGCTGCCTTTATCTGGCTCAAAGAAAAAGCTTTTTTTTAAACAAATGTTGCAGGGTTATGTAAAAACTCTGAAAAAAATATCAATAATCAGCTTCAAAAGGTGAACACAAAATTTCCTGAAGCATC
>NW_023244188.1:0-1666 GCF_002007445.2 Ailuropoda melanoleuca
GAAATTCGGTGCCATCTATGGCACCTACACCCTCAACATTTCCATTAGCCTCAATCAATTAACCATAGCATACAGGATACGGGTGCCTGGCTGGCTCAGTCGGTAGAGCATGCAACTTTTGATCTTGGAGTTGTAAGTTGGAGCCCCATGTTGAGATTACTTAAAAATAAAGTCCTTAAAAAAAAAAAGAAAAAAAAAGCGCATCCAGTATAGGATGAGTGCAGGGTAGGGTTCTCTCAGTGGCAGGACAAGCCCTGGAATCGTGTGGGCTAAACTCCAACAAGAGTCTGCGTACACTTTTCTCTTAAGAGAAGCCAAAGCTTACATCGTGCACGTGCTCAGTATCAAGTAGACGACGTGCTTTAAGGCTGAGTTTTGTGCTTGACGTCAGTTCTACATTTGAGATTTAGGGTTTGTACTACAGAAGTAAATGTTTTCAAAGTCAAAACTTATTTGTAAAGGAATAAAAGTTTTAAATACCTCACTGACAAATGAAATGTTTGTCAAAAGAAATGTTTGATGAATTGACCTATTAAAAACTAAAATTATCCATTAAGATACAGAACTATACATTATAAATAGTATTAATTTTAAATTATACCATTCAAAGTTCGTGACATTTCCTTATATTTACATTCAACTCCTTAATTACTCTTTCCTGTAAAGAGCACCTCTTGGTTCTCAGCCTTACAAGTTATTAAAGCAAGGTGCATTTTCATATATTAAACTAACAAAAGAAAAACCAATGTGGGTTTATGGCAAAAGTGTTTCTTTCACTCATGCATTGCTATCATATTTCATAACATCTTCATGTTTGTTTTCACATAAAATTAATGTCTCCAAATAGTTATTGAGTAAAACCAATGCTCCAGATACCCCTGAAGCACCATCTCGTACGAGCGCCCTAGCCGAGGAGGCATTTAGCTGTGCGGCATTAGAACACGTAATACTGCAACACGCAATGCGCAATATTGATTATAACACCACATATTGCAGGTTTGGCCATGTCTGGAAAACTGTCTTACCCTCTGACTCAGTAATCCCACACTTAATACTGACACTGCTGTCACTGTCATGGTCATCACCACTGTCACGTGCGACCACTATGTAGTAGGCATCAGGTTAAAAGCTTGTGTCAGTCAGCTAGTTATCTGTCTCAATATCCATTCTCCACTTTTACAACAAAAGAGGATGAAATGTGGACATTCCTCTATTTTTTTCTGGACATAGTCTGCATTTTGTCCATCTCCAAGAACGGCAACATGAATTCTCGCTCATGTAAGAACATCCGGGCCATCCTAAACCTCCTCAAGGTTTCCTGAAGTGTAGTTAAGTACTTTAGTCTACCACATACGCTTTTGGGTGACTATTACGAAGTTTCACTGATGTAAGGAGTGTGTGTATGTGCATTCTCTTCTCAATGTCCTAAAACAGTACAGGTAGGAGATCATACACTTGAGCCTACAGTTAAGGGACATTTACACGGAAAATAGTAACAGCCAAATCACAGAAGATAAGAAAATGATTACCTTCATTGTGAGAGAATTATTCCAAGATTTTACAAGTTCAACAGCTCTTAGGTCTTGCCAACTAATGAAGTTGTGAAAATGATTTCCTGTTTTCCTAAGAATGATAAAAACAGTATTTTGAGACTCAGTATAAATCA
>NW_023244189.1:0-1667 GCF_002007445.2 Ailuropoda melanoleuca
AAAGAGAGAGAGAGAAAGAAAGAAAGAAAGAAAGAAAGAAAGAAAGAAAGAAAGAAAAAGAAAGAAAGAAACCAGATAAAGATTTCTATGAGCTGCAGCCATATCTATCTACCTATCTGTATTTGTAGGCATAAATCCTTCTTTCCTTTTTGGGTGAGCTGTCCATGCATTAGGTAAGACCAATTCCTGTATTTGTACACTTGCACACTACCCCTTTTGCTGACTTAAGGACATGATTCTAAGATTTTTCCCTTTTTTCTTGTTACTTCCAAGTTTCCCAGCCTAGAAATTCATTCCTATTAACAAAGTAATAAGCTCTTTGTTCCCACTTTAAACAAATTGTTTGGCCTAGTTCCTTCTCCAGATAATGCTACAATTCTCTTTATCCCTTTGGAAGAAAAACACCGGCAAAGAATTGCTTTTTTTCAGTTTCTACAATTTCTCTCTCCTCATCTTCAGTTTCTTTCAATAGGGTTTTTCTCCTAAGCGGCCAATATTAACCTTACTTCAATGTTGCTAAATGTTGCTTGTCAGGGTTCATCTTATGGGCATCTTAGTGTAATTTACATGGTTAATCACTCAGTCCTTTGTTTCCCCTCCATATGCTGTCTATTCTCTGTTAGTGTCTTTTACTGACACTGTATCATCTCCCCCAACTCTGAGAATGCCCCCACAGTTCAGTATTTTTGTCTCTCATTCACTCTCTACATTCTTTCTAAGGGGTAACACATAGCTTTATACTTTTAAACATCATACATATAGATACATAGATATGTGAACATATAGGTGGATATGATATAGATCGATAGATGATAGATAGGTCTACCCTGACATTTTCAGCACAGACTACTCCACTGAATTTGACACATTTATCCAACTGCCTGTTTGACAGATTCACTTGGATGTCTAATAGAAATTTCAATCTTACATAGTTCCTGTTAGACCATATCCAAACATGTTTTTGTTTTGACTTTTTGCATCTTAGTTAATAGAAAATCCATCTTCTCAGTTGTTTAGGCCAAAACCTTGGTATCTTCCTTGCATCCCCCTTCTTTCATGGTGAACATCCAGTCATTAAGATATCCTGTTGGCATCAGTTTTAAAATATATCCAGCACATGCTCACTTCTTAGTGTCTTTGCTGCTATCATCTTGGTCCACAATTCTATCATTGAATGAGTGCCAGGCAGGTTCCCTGAATTTGCCTTGCCCCTGGGATGCTCTATTCTCAACATTGCAGCCAGATGGAATTTATAACAGCTTTTATTGAAACATAATTGACTTTAAAAAAGTACACATATTTAAAATGTTGTACGGCAGCCCCTGGCTGAGAACTTATGCTAAGGATATAATAGGAAAACATGTTTGTGACCTTGCGAGCTTTAGCGTAAACATCAGAGCACAGAGTAGGGAATGCCGGGCTTGCCCAGCGGCCAGGAGCGCCCGGCTTGCCCAGCGGCCAAGAGCGCCCAGCTTACACAGCAGTTGGGAATGCCGAGCTCGCTCAGGGTGGAATGCTGCCCTCAGATAACGGGCGGCCAGGAATGCCTGGTCTGCTAAAGGGCAGAACGCTGCTGGAACCGAAACGCCATTGCTCTTGACAATAGCCCACGGGGTCCATAGAAACATGTTTAAGAATAGGCCTCAGTTGCTGAACGTTACATCATC
>NW_023244190.1:0-1667 GCF_002007445.2 Ailuropoda melanoleuca
ACACACACACACACACACACACACACACACACACACCTGTCTGAAGTCACACCAGTTAAGAATCTGAAAGAATAAATTAGGTCAAAGATATTCAAAGAAATGATTTTCTTTCTGACTTGGTCTTCAATTTTGGTTGCAACTATTAGTATCAAGCGATTGACGATTTAAGAAGAAATTGAGCTGAAATGAATATTTGAATGTCTGGAAATCACAATCCAAATCCATTGTAAATTTGTTTGGTGAAATGACAAGTTAAAAATTTAACTTAGTGGATTGGAATGTTATGAATTATCATTCATTTTGGTCATATTGTTATTACTAATTTATCAATATTGTTCTTCTCCATTCCACTTCTTATATTTTTAGACCTGGTACATTTACATGGCAAAAGCTTATTGTTGGGCGGGCAAGATTGTTCTTCTAAAATTAATTTTGACCATCTTGTTTTTAAAAAATATCCATATTCTTTAGAAATCTGTAAACTTTTAGATTTTTTCTATCCTCCTCTTTCCATCTTTTCATGGAATTTCATTAAGAATTACTATGTATAGTATAAATACATAATAGTATAAAAAGTAAGGTAATGTATTTATCTACAATTATACTTAACAATGAAGAGGAAGCCCTAGGAGATGTGAAGAAGATGACCTTATTATGGGAGTACAAATCAGCTTTTGAAAATTGCCTACCATGCAAGCAATTGGATTGCTGCCTGGTTGATGCAGCTGAACAAGTAAGATAAACTTAAATAATCAATCTCATATTTTAGTGATGTAATAATGAATATCACCAAATATACCACATTGCAAATGATTGCTCAGAACTTAGTAATTTTGTTGTTTGGGAGGAAAAATAAAAAAGCAAGCAAGGGGAAAAAATTCTTGACTATGTATTTTTTTTTAAGATTTATTTATTTATTTGAGAGAGATAGAGAAAGACAGTGTGCATAATCAGGGGCTCGGGGAGAGGGAGAGGAAATCTTCAAGCACACTCCCCGCTGAGAGTAGAGCCTGATGCAGGGCCAATCTCAGGACCCTGAGATCATGACTGAGCTGAAATCAAGAGCCAGATGCTCAGCCAACTGAGCCACCCAGGTGCCCGCTGACCATGTCTTAATTGAAATTTACTAGATAAAGTCTAATTGACAAAATAGCAACATTTGTACTGATATTGTTGTACTGATATACCTACAACTATTTACCAAGTGTTTACTATCTGCCAGAGGCTTTAATAGGCAACAAGAGACACAAAGTCTCAGAAGACATTATTCTTAACTTATAAGGAATAATAGTATAAAATTTTACAGTATAATACATGTACGTTGCAACATAAAGATATCAGGAGAGGGACACAAGGGGTTCGCAGAAGAGAGACTACAGGTTCCTAGGAGAGTTAGGGGAAGAATGGAGTAGGATGAGTGGGAATTTGCCAGATGAGTGGGAGGGTAGGAATTTCACCCTAAAAATGGTCCAGAAGGGCAGTTTTGGAAGTCCATCCAGAGCAGAGAGGGCAAGGGAGAAGATTGGAAATATATTTTGGAGTAAACATGTGAAAGGTTTGACATGCCTTGCTAAGAAACTTGTGTTTTATCTTGCAGACAACAAAGTGGCCCATAGTAGCTTAAATGAGTTAAGGGTATTTGGTGACTCCTGAGCCTAGGAAAAAAA
>NW_023244191.1:0-1667 GCF_002007445.2 Ailuropoda melanoleuca
ATATATATATATATATATATGAGATATATATATATATAGGAGATATATAGGAGATATATAGGAGATATATATATATATAGAGAGAGAGAGAGAGAGAGAGAGAGATTTACTGATTTTAGAGAATTAGCTCATATGATTGTGGAGGATATCAAGTCCAAAATCTGAAGTGTAGGCTAGCAGGCTGGAGACCCAGGAGAGAGTTGATCTTGTGGTCCAGAGGTCATCTGCTTGCAGAATTCCCTCTTCTGGGTAGGTTAATCTTTCTATTAAGGCCTTTGGCTGATTAGATGAGGCCTACACACATTACAGAGGATAATTTGCTTTTTTCAAAGTCTACTGATTTAAATGTCAATCTTATCTAAAACAAAACCAAAACAAAACAAAACAAGCCCTCACAACAACCTTTAGAATAATGCCTGACCAAATATCTGAGTATTTGGCTTAGCCACGTTGACACATAACCATTACACCTGTTAATACCTATGTTTAGATGCTTATCACCAACTCTTGGTGTCAAAGAAGAAACAAACAGGACTTTGCGTTGTGAGGATAGCCATTTTTTTTTTTTTGCCATGCCATAGGGTGGGCATTTTAAAGCTTTCTTTTCCTTCAAATCCTCTATTCCTGGCTCTTTGACAATCTCTATTGACCACACCCAACTCTTTGGACCTTTACTTGTTTATGAAGACGTAACAGTTGGCCTTGCTGTCTCCACAGTTCTGCTGCTGTGCCTTTTTTTCAGGCTGATTCTGAGAATGAGCCCTGGCACCAGACCTGCAAGGTCTTGGACAGCACTGTGAGCAGCTCTGGTCTCTCCCGTGCTGGGTCTGGCCTGATGAAAAGCATGGACCTGGAGATGAAAAGTTTTATATCTTGTTATCAGTTCATTGAGGCACATTGTCTTTGCCTAACTCAGTAGGTATGACAGTGTTACAGCTTGAGCCCAATTTGATTTATTGGTGAAATTAAATTCTCTACTTCCAGAATGATGTCAGTATTTCCTGGGTCTTAAAAAAATAAATTAATAAATAAAAACCAAGACAAGCAGCAACTGTCAGCTTAACTGGTTAATCCACAAGTTGTCCAGTCCAGTTGCTCTCTAGATGTCAGGAGAGCAGTGTACTGCCCATTCTGCTCGGGTGAACGTAAAGAGAAACCTCTTCTTAAAACTTCCAGTACAGTCAAGACACTAAAATAAAATACTAAATACTGTCTCAAAATACTTTTGGGGAAGATTGTGATTTGCATTTCTGAGTGTCTTTTAATGACAAGGTTATTATTAAAGCAAGTTTTCTTCCCCACAGCATGTGACAAAATTTTTATTTTATTTTTTTAATTTACTTTTAAAGATTTTATTTATTTATTTGAGAAAGCGAGAGCACGAGCAGTGGCAAGGAGAGTCAGGGGCAGAGAGAGAAGCAGACGCCCCGCTGAGCAGTGAGTCTGACTTGGGGCACTATCCCAGGACCCTGGGATCATGACCTGAGCCAAAAGTAGATGCTTAACCAACTGAGCCACCCCAGTGCCCCAGAATGCGACACAATTTTTGAACAAAGAGGTAAGTATTGGAAGCACAATTTATTATTGTTATTACTATTATTGATATTAAGCTGACAAATTTGGTCTGCGTAACAGTATCAAGAAAATATGCTACCACTGTGAAGATC
>NW_023244192.1:0-7754 GCF_002007445.2 Ailuropoda melanoleuca
TATCACATTCTCATTTTAAGCATCTCTCTAAAATCTTACCAATATGGGGAAATATATAAGCATTCACACTAAAATCTTGTACTTACCCCATGCCTCTGCTTGAATGAGCTTGAGGTATTAAGGCTTATCTTAGTTGATTGCAGTCATCTGCTGTTGAAAGATTTTTACTGATGGGCCTAGATTAATAAAGTGCAATCGTTTCTTGATTTTATGATTCCAACCCTATACACTTCTGGGATGGAGATGCTGTCTAGTTTCCTACTCTTACTCTCATCAGCACTTTGATTTGTTTTGATTATTGAAGACAACTCATTTCTCTCTTGCCTCTGTTTCTATTTGCATGGAAATCAAGAAAGAGAGCCTTGAGGGGTTTACAGTAAAGGCATTTAATCTTGGTGCTTGCAGACTCACAGAAGTCACTTTGAGAAATTGATTATAATTCCTATCTTTGAGTTTCCTCACTTTCTCTTTGCTCTTAAACTCCTACCTATCCTAAATTTATCACAAAATGACCCACGGGAGTTATATTCCTCACGGACTGAAGGGAGTGGAAATTCTTGCTCTATAATTTCATTTTACTGCCATAAAAACCCCTGCTAAATTTGTAAATAAAAATACCCTAGATCCAACATTGGCTTTCAGAAATGGATTTCTAATACCCAACACTTTGAGAGATGTGAGCATTGCATGAGAAAATTGGTCTGCTTACTCACTGAAACATTAGAGCCCCCGAGTTAATTATTTTGTACCAAAGGGTATTGTGAAGGAGTTTTAGAATTGCTTCACTGATTTTAGCCAATATGAATTTTCTACAAAAAGCTCAATAAGTGTCTAGAAACTGGAGATCTGAATCAGGGTGGGAAATTGCAATTTGATGTTCTTGTAAACAGAGCAGATATTTGGATTTTCCCCTTGAATGAGGAACACATATGGGGAGAATCTGGTCTGAGCTACTTAAAATATAATTCCATGTGGCCTGAAGGACACAGTCACCACAATTTAGTTAACTCATTAATCTTATTCGTGTATAAACTGGCAGACTTGAGTCACTCAAAATAGATTTTACTTAGTTGCCAAACAAATATCACTAGGTATTTACTCATAAACTATATTGAAAATATATTCACTATTACTAATACATAAGTCCAAGACCATAGTTTTAGGATCATAAATTTATGGAAATGAATATACTAAGATAAATAAGTAAATAAATGTGAAAATCATATTCTTTGGGCTTCTGTTTTGAACTCTTCAAGCACCAACAGTCAACTGGCCTCAGGGCCAAAAATAGAAAACAAAATACATTAGCATCGAAGGACTTGCCCATCAAAATGGTTTATAGTTGCCTCTGTTGCATCTATAAGGCAGGAAGACCTGTAGTTATCTAAGTGGTTACTTTGGTGTCTTACACTGGTTCTTTGAACCACAAAGTGGACAAATTGTAGAGTTGACAAGTTGATGAATGACCACTGACAATAAATTATTTTAAAAAGCATTTTTATTGTACATGTGTTATGTATGGGGACCCATACTAGGTGCTAGGGAAGATATAGAGATTAATAAGAACAGGAAATTAATCAGAACACCACAAATAACTCTCATCTAAGGTAAAGGGAACTGCTCAACGTGATACTGATATGCACATTTTATGACATGGCCCCCAACAGGGTGCTGGAACAGTGGGGGCCAAGTATGTAGGAATCTGAGAGGAGACCGTACAGTTGGATAAAAAGGCCAGTTTTAGACTTCAACCAAGGAATAGCATGTTGGTGTTAAAGAACACTGCCAGAAGTTGAATTAAGTACGATAATAAGTATTCAACTCTGGCAAGAACGTGGTGAGGCCAGTATGATCCTAAGTGATAGTGGAAATGTAAATCCCTGAAAAAATACAATGTCAAAAATATTTCTGGAAACTAATTTAGCAACATATGTGAAGATTCTTAACAGAGTTCATATTCTTGGATACAATAATTCCTCTTCTAAGAATGTATTCTCATGAAATAATCTGAAATGGTCAAAGATTTATGTATAAAACTCTTTGATGTCATCATAGTATTAGTTATAATATGGAAAAATTAGAAACAATATACATATTGAATAAAGAGTAGTTAAATAAATCATGGCACATCATTTATTGAAATGTGATGAAATTACTAAGTAACACATACTTAAAAAGAAATCAATAAAATAAAAATGCTCAAAATATAACATTAAATAAAAAAATAAACGAATACAAAACCATATATTTAGTGTGATCCCAATTTTGTAAAACATACACTGGGAAAATATATCAAAATGTTAAAGCATGTTTTCTTAGACTGAGTTTTTAGAGACAGATTTTGCCTACGCAAAGTTTATTGGGGAGTGCTCTCGGGTATATCTGCATGGAAGTGAGGGAAGCAGGGTTAGATAGTTATAGAAGCTGACCCACAATGTAATTGCAATGAGTGCTTCCAAAGACCTCATAAGGTGTTCCGGAACTGGAAAGACCCATGAGAGTTACTCTAAATTTAGGCAATGGAGTCAGAACTTTGTACAACAGCATCAACCAGCCATTGCCTGGAGCTACACCCAGAAGGGAATGTAACCTTGGCAAGGCAATTGCCAGCTGAGTACAATTTCCAGTGGGGCAAAACTTTGAGTTATCAGGAGCCATAGTCCCCAAAACTGGGACATGAGTACATAGCCCTGAAGAAAGGATTGGGGCAGATAACCACAGTATCTATTACAAATCTATTACACAGTATCTATTACATCATTTCTAATGGTGAGAGATACCAATGGTTTCTATCTTAGTTGTATAATCAAAAATTGATCACTAAATCATAATAAGAAGATAATAAAGTATCAGGCCATTTGGAGCCCTTATTTGAATTTCCTTAGTTCTCTAAAACAGGGGGTAAAAGAGAATCAGAGCTTGGCTCATTTGTCTTTACCAGACATTATTTGCATAGTGACAGAAATTGCTTTTTTTTTCTGACGAGGATGACACTTCATGGAATATAAAAATGAGATTGTGACACGGTCTTGTGTTTTTAATCACTAAATATTAGTTTCAGATATCATTATAAAGCTTTTATCTGAGAGTCGTTGGCTACCCATTCAAGATTATGGCCTTAGCTTAGCCATGAAGAACAAATGAATTTGAGATGAATTTGAGGTGTCCTCCTGCTCCACCGGACCCCTCAAATATTTCAGCCTCAAGCCCTCCTGTCTGATATTTTCATAAATATTTGTGTCTCAGTTAGTACCACCCTTCACTAAACTTTTACGGCATTTAGGTCACATAATACTGTCGCCAGTATTGAAAATAGACAGGTCGTCTGTCTGACAAACGATGCTGGAAACTGGGAAAGATGAACAAAGGGTGATTAACGCTTTCTTTCGTTCTACCTGTTTTTGCTAAGGATGAGCTGTGGCTGAGAAGAAACAGTATATTGCCTGCTAACATCAGCTATTAAAAGAATTTTATTCCAGTGGGAAACAATGAAAAATTCTGAATTAGCAATGTGAATAAGAGTTTCCTATAGTCATTTTACCTCTTCCCTATTTTCCTGAGAGACAGTAACACTGACCTTGTTAAAGAGTGTGGAATGACAGTGATGAAGACAGGTGGAGAGCCCAATTCAGGAGAGCATGTCGGAATCTCTAGGATAGATGACAGCTTGATATATCCCTCTTTCTGGATCTCAGCCAATCTCACTTTTGATTATTTCTAAAAAGTAGCAACAACTGAAGATAAAAAAGATAGTATATCTGAAAATTATCTTTGATTCTCACAGTGATTTTTTTTTTCCTCTCCGTGTTCCTAAATGCAATGTTCTATGTATGGGCAGGTCTCTCTTGGTCTCATCTACAACAGGAAGGAAACCTCTCAGCCCCAGCATAGTTAATATGGTTTCTTTCCTTCCCATTCTAGAGGAGGGTGAATATCCTGTAGCAGCAGGGGCCAAACACTTAGGGTGAACAGCTGGTCTACACTGAGTGGGAGACAGTCTTCCTGACCTCACATGATTCCATCTCTTTCCTCAGTGGGACTGAATGCTGTCTGATCAGTATTTCTTTTTCTAAAAAATCCATCAGCCACAGTGACTAGCGTTAACCATGAGGAACCATTCCTCTTAGTCTTAAACTTTTATTCATTATTTAGTTGGAGTTTTGGGTCTGTTTCTCCTTGGGAGAATGTCATGTTATATTGTGACATATGGAGTAACCTTTCCCAAAATGTCACACACTAGAGAGGAGCAATTGTCAATATTGCCAAGCTCTTCTTTTATGTGGAAGGGTAACCAAGGGACCTTCTACCAAGAACAAAATATCAACCTGATAGTCCTGATTCTTCCTACAAGGTAATATAGAAAAGCTAGAGGAATCAGTTGACTGCAAATTCACCCACAAGACTATCAGAGTCTTGTTAAGTAAAACTCATTTGGGGAGATTTGGCACCAAATGCAGCTGGGTATTATGTTCTTATTGGATTTCTGACATGGTTTGCCCATGATATTTGAGACGGTTTTGCATGTTCAAACAAGCTAAGGCAGCCTGGGGCCAAACCAATTTTAAAGAAGTGATTTCAGTTGAAGGACAATCTAATTCTGGGCAAACCTAAATGTCATAGGCTGGAAGTACAAGCTTCTAAAATATATAATAATAAAAAAATTCGGTCACTATTGGTTGTTTGCTATTTCTCAGTTAAAGGTTTTAAAAAATGAATTTTTGGATGAGGTCAATTTAATTAATTTAATATTTGGCAGATATAAACTGAGAAATATAGAAATGTCCAGTAGATGGCAGATCCAAAGAGTGGATTTTGGTGAATGGAAGATGTTGATTTAATACCAAGCAGTTTTAGGAGCCAAATAAATAGAGCATTTATGAAACAGATCGTTAAGGTTATTCTTTGAGATGCCAGCTACAGGAAAGCACAGCTGAGTCTGGAGCAACTTGAATCTGAGCTGCATGGGTCCACTTATGTGTGGATTTGTTTTAGACAAATACATTACAGTAGTATAAATGAATTTTCTCTTTCTTTGATTTTCTTATTAACATTTTCTTTCCTCTAGCTTACTTTATCGTAATAATACAGTGTATGATACATATACATGCAAAATATGTGTTAAAAGTTGTTTATGTTATTGGTAAGGCTTGCAGTTAGCAGTAGGCTATTAGTAGTTCAACTTTAGGGGGAGTCAAAAGTTATATGTGAATTTTTGACTGTGTAGGGGGTCAGAGCCCATACCCTCACATTGTTGAAGGATTAACTGTATTATTATTATTATTATTATTATTATTTCAAGGGAGGAGGAGCAGAGGGAGAGAGAGAATCTTAACCCAACTTGGCACTCAATCTCTCAACCCTGAGATCATGACCTAAGAAGAAATCAAGAGTTGGACGCATAACAGACTGAGTCATCCAGGTGCCCAGATCAATTGTATTTTTAATTCAAGCTATCTGATAGTGAACTAAATTATCATTGCAACAATTTTTTTTAAAGATTTTATTTATTTATTCGACAGAGATAGAGACAGCCAGCGAGAGAGGGAACACAAGCAGGAGGAGTGGGAGAGGAAGAAGAAGGCTCATAGCGGAGGAGCCTGATGTGGGGCTCGATCTCATAACGCCGGGATCACGCCCTGAGCCAAAGGCAGACGCTCAATCGCTGTGCCACCCAGGCGCCCCCATTGCAACAATTTTTTGTTGGTTACTTTGATTTAAATATCGTATAAGGAGATTCTTAAAGCCTTTGCATGTGGGTAAACAAAATGAGCTTTCACTTTATTGCGTATACTTCGAGACAGCTTTCTTCTACTTGGTGTATAGTTAAATAAAGAGTAATAAAAGGGGAAAAACTAAAAAAAAATATCTGATAGTGGTGTTGGTCAAAGGATTCAGCTCTATAGAAGCTGGGCTAAAAATAGGGAACAACTTGCATTTTTATGATGTCTTATAGCTGCCAAGTGGCTTTTGGAAAAAGAGGGAACATAAACACAGAAAGAGAGTTTTTCTGTCAATTGCTTGGGGTCATAATTTCTGGGTGTGAGTCCCATATCTGTCACCATAGCAGAAATGGCTTGCTTTTCACTAAACCTGTGCATTTTTGGCACACAAGTAGATTCCATATCCTGGCCCCTCTTGTATTCAGACATGGCCGTAACTAAAGTCTAATAATGAAATTTGAACAGAAGTACTATGTACATTGGCCTTGTCCATAAAACTTGTGTAATTCTTCATGTTCTTTCCCCTTCTGCCTGCCTGGGATGGAAATCATAGTGACCTTGGAGGCCCCATGTAAAAGATTCTAGAACCACAACATAGAAGGACCTGGATTTTGGGAGCACTGTGTGGAGGAGGACTTCCCACCAATCACCCATTCGGATTATGTGGGAAATATTCTATGTTAAGCCACTAAGAGCTATGTGTTTATAGCAGCTCACATTATCTTAACAAATACATCCAGTTTTTCCCTGACCTTGGTCAAATTACTTAACTTTATTATGCCTCAATTATTTCCTCAATAAAATACAAATATTATGAAAAACTACCTCAAAGAGTTGTAGGTAGAATGTGTGTAAAGTACTGTCACAGGCCAGCTGTGTGGTGAGTTCACAGCAAACGGCAGCTGTTATTAATCACTCCCATTGAGTGCATAGTTCATGTTCAACATCAGAGTTAAACATTTACATATTTTATCTCATCTAATGCTCAAAAAAATTGCAATGCAGGCATTATCATTCTCACTCTGCCCACAATAATAATTATGATAATAAAAAAATAATGATCCATTTCTACATCTCAGTACTATTCCAAGAATTTCACATGCACTAATATAGAACCAAGGTAGGTAGGTTTCTGAGGTAGGTTCTATTATTATTCCCATTTGATAGATGAGGAAACAGACACTGAGCTTACATCATCCCCAAGCCCATACACCTAGTGAGTGCCAAAGCCGAGATTCAGCACAGGAAATCCGACTCCAGAACTCTTGCCTTTAACCACTGCTGGTCACTGAGGTACCTGAAGCTTATCGAGGTCAAGGGAAGTACCTGAGATCATATGTGTGAGAACCTCTGGCCTTGGAACCCAAGGGATCTAATGAGAAGTGATGGCAATTACATTGGTCCATCTTAATCAAGGGGTCAGTAAAATGAATTTAAATGTCTCAAAGCAAAACTAGACCAGTGCCATCCAGAGCCAGTCCTACAAGTTGGGCTGGTCTGGTATGGCATTTTGCAACAGCCTTGTAATGTGGGCCATTCTAAATATTGATATAACATAGAATCTGGTTTTAAACCTAAAATGTTCCAAATTCTCACGAACTCTTGCCAACTAGGAAATGTGGATGGCATTTGCCAAGGCCTTCAGTTTCTGTGAATCTTTGTGGTGGCTGTCACTTTTAACCCGGACAGATCACTCCAGCAGCAGGACCTAGAGCAGGTACAGTGAGACCAAATTTTTGCTTCTGTGTCTCTGTCATTAGGTCTAAGATGAGTCATAACTGAGAGCCTGCAAAGCAGCCTGGTTCCTGACTTTCAGGGGGAGGGGTATTCTAGAACATTAGTGACGTTTAATANCTAGTGACATTTAATAATTTAAGTGCAGATGTTGCATGGGCTGTAAATGTAACTGATTAGCTGAGTTTACTTTTTCTCATGAGAAATATTAAGGTGCCACAATCGTGGCGAATCTCTTTGCCTTCTAGCCTTTGCATGAAAAGTCCATTTTACTGGTAAGTGTTTTTCCTTTCATAAAAG
>NW_023244193.1:0-1667 GCF_002007445.2 Ailuropoda melanoleuca
ATCAGGCTCCTCCGCTATGAGCCTGCTTCTTCCTCTCCCACTCCACCTGCTTGTGTTCCCTCTCTCGCTGGTTGTCTCTAACTCTGTCAAATTAAAAAAATAAAAAAATAAAAAAAAAAAAAGTAATTAAAGGGGCGTCTGGGTGGCTCAGTCAGTTAAGTGTTGGACTTTTGATTTCAGCTCAGGTCATGATCTCATGATCGTGGGATGGAGCCCAGCGGCGGCCTCGTGCTCAGCTCAGATTCTGCTTAAGATTCTTTCCCCTTCTCCTTCTGCCTCTCCTCCACGCACTCTCTCTCTCAAATAAATAAATAAATCTTTAAAAAAAAAAAAGGGGAAAGTAATTGAAGTAGGATCTCCTTTTAAGGTATAGCTATTTGGAGGTTCTTAAACTGATTCAATTTACAAAATTAATTTTAATCCCAAAATGTTGTGGAAACATTTACTGCCTAAAAAGTGAGATACCAATGTAAAAAAAATTTTTTTTAAGATTTTATTTATTTATTTGACAGAGAGAGAGAGAGAGAGCACAAGCAGGGGGAGAGGAAGGCAGAAAGAGATGGAGAAGCAGGCCTCGCGGCAAGCAGGGAACCTGACACAGGGTTCGATCCCAGGACCTTGGGGATCATGACCTGAGCTGAAGGCAGACGCTTAACCAAATGAGCCACCTGGACACCCTCCAATGTAAAAAATTTTTATATATAAACATAAATACATGTTTATGTATAAATACACACACATTACTCTTTGCACAGACTCTATCATCACTGGAATATATGATGCCTTCTGGAGGAAAAAACAAGCAAGCTGATTGGCAGTGTTATGATTACCCTCATTCAATGAAACTATAGGGTATATACAACATTCTAAAGATTTATTTATTTATTTGAGAGAGAGAGAGAGCACGTGTGTATGCACATGGGGGAGCAGAGGGAGAGAGAGAATCTCAAGCAGATCCCTGCTGAGCCTGACGCAGGGCTCGGTCTCATGACCCTGAGATCATGACCTGAGTCGAAACCAAGAGTCTGATGCTTAACTGACTGAGCCACCCAGCCACAACCCCCCCCTTTTTAAGATTTATTTATTATTTTGGGGGGAGTATATACAATATTCCAAAAGCAAAGACTAAAAAGGAATTTCAAGAAAAGGAAATTTGAGGAAGGAAAAAGGAGAGAAAAGCTATGAAAATATAAAAAGGAAAAAGCAGACAGAACTCACTATTTGCACAACTGTACACACGAGATAATCAGTCTCTTCACTGGGATGACCAGTGGTAGCCAGAATTATAATGCTTTGTTGCTCTGTAGTTAGGTAAAAGTAAAAATAGTAAATCACAGCACAGGCACTCAAATTTCAGTAGACTTGGACAAGTTACTCAATCTCCCTGTGAATCAGTTTCCTCATATGTGAATAACAATAACGATAAAAATGTGGGTAACAATAATACCTACCTCACATGGATGTTATGACAACAATATCTGTAAAGTACTTAGTACACTATGTAGTATAAAGCAAGCACCAAATAAATGTTAAAATAAGCAAATGAATACTATCTTCTCTATCGTGCAGGAAGGTAAGGTGGTTATATACCATGGTATGGAAGTCCAGAATGAACCTCAATTCTGTTTTCATGAAATAATGATTAACCAGCATAAAAGTCAGGCATG
>NW_023244194.1:0-179 GCF_002007445.2 Ailuropoda melanoleuca
TTCTGCACAGCCAAGGAAACAGTAAAAAAAACTAAGAGGCAGCCCACGGATTGGGAGAATATATTTGCAAAGCACACACTATATAAAGGACTGGTATCCAAGATCTACAAAGAACTTCTCAAACTCAATACACGAGAAACAAATAAACAAATCAAAAAATAGGCAGAAGATATGAACAG
>NW_023244194.1:638-773 GCF_002007445.2 Ailuropoda melanoleuca
AATAAAAAGTTAAAAATTGAGCTACCCTATGACCCAGCCATTGCACCTCTGGGTGTTTACCCCAAAGATACAGATGTAGTGAGGAGAAGGGCCATATGCACCCCAATGTTCATAGCAGCATTGTCCACAATAGCT
>NW_023244194.1:979-1160 GCF_002007445.2 Ailuropoda melanoleuca
TCTGCTATGAGCCTGCTTCTTCCTCTCCCACTCCCCCTGCTTGTGTTCCCTCTCTCGCTGGCTGTCTCAATCTTTGTCAAATAAATAAATAAAATCTTTATTTTTTTTAATTTTATTTTATTATATTATATTAATCACCATACAGTACATCCCCAGATTCCAATGTAAAGTTTGATGCTTC
>NW_023244195.1:0-1667 GCF_002007445.2 Ailuropoda melanoleuca
AGTGTTGAAGGGCTAGGACGAGGAGGCTGAAGGAGACAGGAAGAAGCAGCCAGTGGTAGTAGGAAACTGTGTCAGAATGGACTGTGCCAGCATCACCCGATGGTCAAAGACTGCCAGCACGGCGTCCGCTGGAAAGTATCCATGGGTTTGGCAAGTCGTAAAAGCTATTCGAATGAAATGGGGAAGCAAATCCATATTATAATGATTCAAGGATTTAATGGGTGATGAGGGCACTATTCTTGATGCAAATTATCGAAGTGGAGTGAAGGGAAAAATAGTTCTATCAAGAGAGCGATCGAGATGAAAGGAGTTGTCAACATAGAAGACATAAGGAGGAAGATGGAGGCCTTGACTTAGATGGGAAACAAATTCAAAGGAAACTTTTTTCTTTTCTTTTTTGTTTTTTTAAAGCTAGGGATATTTGAGTTTGTAGATGATGTGTGCAAACTGACCCAGTGGAGAGAGAGAATTTGAAGCTACAAAGAAAGGAAAACTGGTAGAGCAAGGAGCATCAAGAGTTTAGATGTATTACTTCTTGGGGAAGGTATTATTTTTTCTGGAAGGGATGGGTGGTGCCTGGGGCAAGGGAGGGTTATAACTAAAATATCGAAATATCAAGAAATACTAACACCTATTGTATATGCTAGGCACTATCCTAACTGCTTATCCTATATTAACTCACCTTCACATCAGTCTTATGTGGCAGGTACCAGTGTCCTCTCTATTTATAAATAATGAAAGGGGCACAGAGAGGTTAAGTAACTTGCCCATGGTCACTCAGATGGTAAGTGGTGGAGCTGGAATTTGATAAAAACAAGATGTCTGTCCATTTTCCTAGTTAGGAAACTTGGAGGAATACTGGATTAATATATTATCCTTAGAATTCTCTTTAAAAATGAGGCCATTAAAGGATGACCTTTAAGAACCTATGGGTCATTGCCGTTTTCTGGTGACTTTAGTTTGTAATAATTCCAGGTCAGACATGTATGGAATAGGACTTGGCAGAGGAGGGTATAATTTTCAGAACAGGAGTCATTTTCTGGAAAGTTTAGGCCTTGGTGGGCGTTTGTCTGTGGAGCAGGGGTTGGGTGTGCAGGCCAGCCAGGAGGTGCCCCTGAGGTCACTCTGAGCCTACAACTTAGGTTTGGGGTTTCAGGAAAACAGTACGGGTAATGTCAGGAAAAGTGAAAAAGGTACTGAAAATAAACTCGGCCAGTTTCACAATTTTGCCCAGATAAGAACATGCTCCCTATTTCCATCTATCTCCTGCCCCCTTCCTGCTTTTAAAGCTTTAAGATTTAGGTTTCCAGGGTGCTGATGCCATTGTCCCTGATTCTAATGGTAATGGAGAGTGATTTTCTGGCTGATGCTCGGTTCTATTGCTTGCTAAGTGCCTCTGTACAACCCCATGAAACTCCTGCCTCCCTCTGACCCGCTTTGCCTGGCCAGAGTTTCTTAATTGAAACTCAATAGCTGGTAGCTTTTGGCACCCGTGTGTTTGCTGGGGCTCACCCCAAGGCCATCATCACTGAAATCTGCCTTGGCTTCACACAGCACTCTCTGCTTTCCAAAGTACAGTTTCTCATCTGAACCACAGCTGACCCATTGGCAGCTGGAACAGACGCTCTTGTTCCCATTTCATAAATAAGGATGTGAAAGTTCTCTCA
>NW_023244196.1:0-1667 GCF_002007445.2 Ailuropoda melanoleuca
TTTTTTCTTTTTTTTTTTTTTTTTGGAGAGACAGCAAGCACGCGTAAGCAGGGGAGGGGCAGAGGGAGGGGGGGAGAGAGAATCTTTAGCAGGCTCCATGCTCAGTGTGGAGCCCAATGCAGGGCTTGATCTCACGTCCCTGAGATCATGACCTGAACTAAAAATTGAGAGTCGGATGCTTAACCAACTAAGCCACCCAGGCGCCCCTGTCACTTTACTTAAAGGACTCTGTTGAAGATACTCCATGTAAGTCTTGCAACTTACTGATACCACATAATTAAAAGGTTTCCATTTTGTTTAAAATTCTGTGTACTCTTTCTTTAATTCATATATTAGTCTGCAATCCGACCTCCTGACTTTCTTGAAGTTGTTCTATTTATCAGTTAGTTTCTGACATTAGTTTTTCAGAACTTCCCTTTTTTATGGATTGTCTACTGGACATTGCTGAAATAATAAATCCTTTGATCCATTAAAGATTGGATGTTGCCAATTAAAAGAAAAAGTTTCTGGCTTATCTTTTACCACATGGGTGAGCTGGTGGGGTAAAATGTTGCTGATTTTATGTGTCCTTCTTTCCCAAGATCTCAGCAAAGACAACTTAAAGAAGCATGAAGCTTTAGCATAGCACCAGAACAAGAAAGGATACCACAATTTAGACTGTTCAAAGTTTCCAAAGTTAGGAGACATTTCTGAAGAAGTCAAAACGATGGTTCTGAGCCACAAAGGAAATCCCAGAGGTACGTGCAGCTCAGACTCAGATACAAAGATTAGGAAAGGGCCAGATGACCATCATCAGAGGATTTCCTTCCAGATCTGTTAGGACAGTTGTATGTATGTGCATGTGTGCAGGACAGAGGAACAATCCAGAAGACACAAAAGAAGATGTTATGGGCTGAATTGTGTCTCCACCCCACCCCCAATTCATATGTTAGAGTCCTAACTGTCAGGACCTCAGAATGTGATTGCATTTGGAGGTAGGGTCTTTTTTTTTTTTTTTTTTAAGATTTATCTATTTGAGAGAGGGAGCATGCACGTGTGCATCTGCGCCCACACAAGTGGGGGGAGAGGGAGAGGCAGACTCCCTGCTGAGCGCAGAGCCCGATATGGGGCTTGATCCCAGGACCCAGAGATCCTGACCTGAGCTGAAGGCAGAGGCTTAACTGACTGAGCCACCCAGATGCCCCTGGAGGTAGGGTCTTTAAAGAGGTAAAATGAGGTCATGAGGGATCCAAGATCACTGGTGTTCTTATAAGAAGATTAGGACACAGACACACAGAAGAAGACCATGTGAAGGCATAGAGAGAAGATGGCGATCTCTAAGGCAAGGGGAGGGGCCTCAGAGAAAACTAACCCAGCCAATGCTTTGGTATTGGACTTCTAGCCTCCAGGACTGTGAGGAAATAATTTTCTGTTGTTTAAGCCTTCCAGCCTGTGATGCTTTGTGATGGCAGCCTTAACAAACTCATACAGAAGGGAACAAAGAAAATGAGAAGGAACCCAAAATCCAAAAGACCTAGTGCTGGCTACTATCCACATGCAGTTATACTGCAGAGAGATGTGAGAACAGCAAGGAGGAACAAGATCCCCAAAGCTTGGTGAAAGGAAAATTAAATCAACTACAGAGAGTGGCAGATGCTGTGTGTGTGTGTGTGTGTGTGTGTGTGTGT
>NW_023244197.1:0-1667 GCF_002007445.2 Ailuropoda melanoleuca
CCCCCCCCACGCACACTCTGTCTCTCAAAAATAGAAAAAAGAGTAAAAAACTAAGAAGTTCGAGTATAGATTCTTGAAAAATAGTTTTGAGTTTTGTAAGAATAGAAATATAGAAATGGTTTAACAAGAGAATGTAACACACACAGAAGGAAAAATACAATGTATACTTTCATGATTCTTGGGATCAGATGTTTTACACCACGTTCAAAACAAAAACAAATGCTGACAACCTTTAAAGTTAATTAAAAGTTACCCACTGTCTTGCAAACATTTGACCATATTTACAATTTATAATATCGAGATGGGTAGCTTTCTACTTTTTCTTATTTAATTGATAATACAGGTATTCTCTATTCCAAATAATGGCCTCAATGAGGGTCCTGAAGTTTCTTAGCCAGTGGGTTATCTCTGAAGTCTAAATCCACTCATTTGCATCTGACTTTGAATCAAGAAATAGAGAAAAAAAAAATAAGATTCCCCGTTGTCTCTCTCCCCACTGTCCTAGGCTTCAGCTCAGGCATTTCATTTGTGGGAATGGATCCCAGTTGCCTCAAGGTAAGGACTACCTGTGGGCAACACAATAAATTGAACCATATTGGATAAAGTCAGCATGCCATTAGCTTGCTTATTGCCTGCAGAAATTGCAAACTTTTACTGAAAAGGAGATTTACATTTTAATTTGGAGTCTCTTGGTCCCAAAGCACACACATAGTTCCTGTCAAGAATCCTGGCTCTGCAAAGAGATATTAGTAAAAGCAGCAGATCACAAAATATAAGAATGTTTAAAATTGTGGTTCAACTGATATTCCTTGAGGGAAACTTGATACACCTAACTTAATCCATGAATGGTGGCTTTTATTTTGTTTCTGTGTAGAGGGGTTTGAGAAAGGAGAACAAAATAAAATTTCCATTTGTATTATGAGCTGCATACTGTCCTATATGTAATCTAAATTAATCTTTAGGACAATCCTGTGATGAATATATTTGTTAGGGGAGATCACTGAGAAGACATGACTGCCCGTTGAGCCCTGAGCTGGACCCTGGCAAGCAGAGGCTCCTGACCCCCTCCCCTGGCCTTGGAATATGCACTCCACTTGTTTTCCCCCTCACAGGAGCTTCTGCAAGGAGATAGCCTCAAGACAGTGATGTATTGTTGAGACCGTCTGGATGGTAGGAGTGACTAAACTCAGTTAAGACCTCTATTTAAAATTTGAGTTCTGGTGGTAGGGTGTGGAGATCTCTTCTTGTGGCCGTCCAAGACAAGCCTCCTTTGTAAGTTCCCTCACTTATTAACCGCCACTTACTAATCTTGTGTGTCCTGCCTCTGTCTTTGTTTCCCCGTGCCTTTGCTAGGGGGCTGGTTTTAGATTTCACCCAAGCTCCAGAGGAGGTTATAATCAAGGATATTGTTATCTCTATTTTAGAGAAAATATGAGGTGAACTTCACACCTTGATTAGCCTCCTAGCTAGTCTGAATCTCATTTTCCCTTTTCCATCCTCATTTCTTTTTTTTTAATTAAAAACATTTTTTTGTTATGTTCAGTTTGCCAAAATATAGTAACATCATTAGTTTTTGATGTAGTGTTCAACGATTCATCAGTTACATATAATACCCAGCGCTCCTCACCACACGTGCCCTCCTTGGTACCCATCACCCGGTTACCCCA
>NW_023244198.1:0-1667 GCF_002007445.2 Ailuropoda melanoleuca
AAAGACTTAAAGCTATACTTATACAGTTTCTTCTTTCAAAATTATCCCCGCTTCCCATTTCCACAATTGCAGCCCTGGTCCTGGGACCACGGTAAGAGTTGGAAGAAAAGGAAGTTGAGATGACGTAGGGAAGAACTGTAGGGTCAAGTTAGCATCCTCCCCCACACCCTCTCCCCAGAATCCCCAGCGAAGTAGAAGGATCTGTCCAGCGGGACGGTCCCTTGGCACCCACCCCACTCATGCTGCGTGTGAATACATGCAGTGAATGTGTCTAGGCCCCATGTACCTTTCTCTCATGTTTGAGACAACCGGGGATCCAGAGGCCTGTTCCAGTTCTCTGTGGAAACACTTGTCTGCAGAAGAGAACGTGTCGCTTGGCCTGCAGAATTGTAACACCTTAGTCCAAAAAGTTGCAGCATCTTCTGTTCTCATCCCGCTATACTCCTTGAACACCGGCATCTTCTTCTAGGTTTACCCGAAGCTTGGTCCAAAATAGAGCCTTGACTGTCCAGACCCATTTGGAGCCTCTCAAGCTACTACCTTCCACCCAACTTGCCAGCTCTGTGCACGACCCTCCCCTTGGGCAGTCTCTCCCATAACCATCTCCAGCCTTTGTCTCTTTTGCTGAGAAACAGAAGAGTCATTAGCATGTCTTTCCCCCCAGGGTGCACGAGTCCATGTCAACAGTTACCCCAGCTCTGCATGCATTGCTGCAGCTCTCCCATTTCCACTCATCTCACGGACCAGATGGCCACTTCATACAGGCACAACAGGATATCCACTTGCTGGTTCCACTCCCATTCCAGTCCTGAGAGGGGTTCTTCTGAGGGGCACTGACATGTCCAGCTTTAATCTGCCCCCTGAATTGCCCCAGTGACTTCCATAAGGCCATGCCCCATACAGATGTCTTTCAGTCCCCTGGTTTTCCACTGCCTCTCTTCATGACTGTATTCTCAGGCCATAACACACTCCCAAGTTCATAAAAACCCTATCATAGACTCATCACCATGCAAGTCAGACCAGGCTAATAATCTGTCCTTACCATCGTCAAACAGAGTAGCAGCCTTCCAAACCAGATGGAACAGCCCTCCTTACACCATTCAGCTCTTTGCTGGTCTGTACAGGCCTGATTGTAGACGCCTCCCCACTGACCATAAGATCGTCAGGTGGGCCCAAAGGTGGCCTGAGGGAGAAAGAGGTCATCCGCTCCTGAAAGCAGTGAATGTCTTCTTACATTCTCCTGAGCAGGTTCTTTACAGCGTTTCCATTTTCCCGCAGCACACCTGCTCAGTGCCTCCCCCTCAGAGTATTTCTCAGGCATCAGAAACTTTGTGGGTGTGACAAGTTTCAAGACCGTATCTTAGTCGTCACTCACACAGACAGTCCTCGGTAACGCTCATAGCAAATTAAGTCTCACGTGGAGATTTTCTCCAACAACATCTTAGCAAAATTGCTATTCGTCATTCCTGTGTCTTTCTACATGACACTTTGTGTTGTATTTTAGGCAGAGTGGTGAACGTGTCTAGCATGGTGAGTCTGAGAGCCCTTAAAAACTGCAGCCCAGAACTACAGCAGAAGTTTAGAAGCGAGACCATCACCGAGGAGGAGCTGGTGGGGCTCATGAACAAGTTCGTGGAAGACACAAAGAAAGGCGTGCACAGGAAAGA
>NW_023244199.1:0-1667 GCF_002007445.2 Ailuropoda melanoleuca
GCCGGGATCACGCCCTGAGCCGAAGGCAGACGCTCAACCGCTGTGCCACCCAGGCGCCCCGAAAATATGTTGTGATTTAAATCCCACCTGTTACCTGGTAAAACTTGAGGAGGGAAGAGGGAAGGAAAGGAGAAATGAAAAGTTGTGTTTTTTTTTTTTTGTTTTTGTTTTTTTTTCCAAAAGGTGATACAAGGGGAGCAGTTGCAGGGGGTAGATACTGCAATATCTAGTATAGTATTAGTATATCTAGTAATAGTTGCAGAGAGCTATGTCTTGTAAGGTAGTCTGTGGGAAAAAAAAAGAAAAAGGAGTTAATGCATTGTTTTATTATAGAGAGATATTTGGTCTTTGTTCCTAGTTCCTGCTGGCTCAGAGCTCCTAAAACCCTTGGAATTTTCGGAGTTATAAAGGTTACATGAGCATCTTTTGTTTTAATGAGGCAATTCTTGGTGGGCCCCTAGATAGCTTCAGATGGGGGCTGGTCACCATAATAGCAAGCCTTGACCAGAAGCTTGTAACTTTCAGCCATCACACAACCTCTGGGGAAGGGAGAGGGACTAGAGATTAAGTAAATCACCAATAGCCAATGATATAATCAGCCGTGCCTACGTAAAGAAACCTCCATAAAAATCCCTAAATGACAGGGCTCAGAGACCTTGAGAGTTACACCCATGTATTTGGAGGATGGCACACCCCAACTCTGAGGATGGAAGCCCATGTGCTTGGGACCCTTCCAAACCTTGCCCCATGTACCTCCTTCACCTGACTGTTCATTTGTATTCCTTGTAATTAACCAGTAATAGCTATGAAAATGTTTTTCAGAGTTTTCTGAGCCATTCTGATTATTGAATCTGAAAGTGTGGGGTTGGGGACCCCCCCCCCACTGGCTTTGTAGGCAAGTTGGATGGAGTGTCTTATGACTAATGTCTGAAGTGGTCAGTCTTAGGGGACTGAGCCCTTGAACCTGTGAAGTTTGATGCTAACTCTGGGGAGTTAGAGTCAGAATTGAATAGAATTGTGGGACATCTGGTTATAGTCAGAATTTGTTGGTGTCAGAAGTGATATGAGTAAAAGCAGTTCAACCATAATTTGGAGAAGTACAGAGTTAAAGGCCAGAAAATGAGAGGAGGGAAGTAAGGATGTAATAAATTGATGGGAAGTGAGTTCAATGGAAGCTAAGGAAGTTAAATTGATAGAGTAAAAAGTAGCCCAACAAGGTGCTTTAGGATCTATATCTACAAATGCTGGGCACATGGCAGAACATTGTTTTTTGGTTGCTCTTGTACATTTTCAGTGGGCATCAACCATTAAAATGTAGCTAGACTAGGAAAAAAAGACTGGAGTCGCCTAGGTAAACATTTTCCTGGTTAGCCAGTATATCCATTGACAGAGGTGCTTAAAGGATTAGAAATGTGTTCAGTGAAGCAATTGCCCATGTGACTCTGGGGCTAGAGGCCCACCTTGGGTAGCAGATGACCAAAGACAAAGTACAGTTGGTTGATGTGACTCCCTGGATATAAGTGAAATCAAGTGGGTAAGAAGGAATCCATATGTGCAAAGCAAGGAGGGGACAGTGAAGCAAGCAGGGGAAGAACACTTTTTTTTTTTTTTAAAGATTTTATTTATTTATTTGACAGAGATAGAGACAGCCGGCGAGAGAGGGAACA
>NW_023244200.1:0-1668 GCF_002007445.2 Ailuropoda melanoleuca
AAACAGAAATTATGAAGCTGAAAAATACAATGAAAAATGTGATACAGAATGCCTTAGTTTGTTCAGACAACTATAACAAAACATTACAGACTGAATATCTTATTGATAACAGAAATTTATTTCTCCCATATCAGGAAGCTGAAAGTCCAGGATTAGAGTGTCATCATGGTTGGTTCTAGAGAAGGCTTTCTTCCTGGTTACAGACTGCTGACTTCTTGCTGTGTCTTCAAATGGTGGAAGGGGCAAGCTAATTCTCTGGATCCTCTTTTATAAGGGTATTGATTCCATTCCATGATGGTTTTACCCTTGTGATCTAATAACCTTTTTAAGATCCCACCTCATAATATCATCACACTGGGCACTAGGATCTCAACATATGAATGGGGGTAGGTGACAAACATTCAGACCATAGCAGAGAGCTTCAAAAGCAACTTGATCAAGCAGGAGAAAGAAAAAAACAAAGGCAATAAGCTCCTTGACATTGGTCTTGGCAATGATTTCTTAAATATGACACCAAAAACACAGGCAACAAAAGCAAAAATAAACTGGGACTACATCAAACTAAAAAGCTTCTGAACAAAGAGGAAACAATTAGAAGAGTGAAAAGGCAAGTGACAGAATGAGAGAAAATATTTGCAAACCATACATTTGATAAGGGGTTAAAATCCAAAATACGTAAAGAACTCATACAATTCAATTGCAAATAAATAAATAAATAACCCAATAAAAAAACGGACAAAGGACCTAAAAAGACATTTTTACCAAAGAAAATATATAAATGGTCAAAAGTATATTTGAAAAGATGCTCAATGTCACTAATAACCAGGAAAATACAAATCAAAACCACAAGAAAGATCACCTAATACCTATTAGAACAGCTATTATCAGACAACAGGTAAATGCTGGTGAGGATGTGGAGAAAAGAGAACCATTGTAACATGGTTAATGGGAATGTAAAGTTGTACAGCCTTTATAGAAAACAGCATGGAGGTTCCTCAAAAAATTAAAAATGAAAGCAGGATCCCAAGGAGATACTTCTACCTCCATGTCCATTGCAACATTATTTATAATAGTCAATGTGTGAAAACAAACTAAGTACCCATCAATGAATGAATGGATAAAGAATTCATGGCATACACACATACACACAAGAATGTTATTCATCCTCAAAAAAGAAGGAAATCCTGCAATTCACAACATGGATCAATTTGGAGGGCATTATGCTAAGTAAAATAAGCCAGACACAGAAAAATAAATATTTCATGATATCACTTTTATGAGGAATTTTTAAAAGTCAAACTTACAAGAACAGACAACTGAATGGTGGTTTCCAGGGTCTGGGAGCAGGAGGGACAAGGAGATGCTGGTCAAAGTTGGTTAAACTTTCAGTTATAAATGGAATAAGTTCTAGAGATCTAACATACATATGGTTAATAATAATGTGTTCTATACTTGAAATTGACTAAGAAAATACATCTTACTTGTTCTCATCACACACGAAAAAAAAGGTAACAATGTGAGATGATAAATAGGTTAATTAGCTTACTGTGGTAATCATTACCCAAGGTACTTATATCAAAACACCACACCACTTGTAGAAATATATTCTATTTCTAATTGTCAATCTTATCTCAATAAAACCAGAAAAAAAGTAAGGGGTTTTTTTTT
>NW_023244201.1:0-1668 GCF_002007445.2 Ailuropoda melanoleuca
TACATACTTAAAATATTTTGTAATTATAAAACATCTTCCTTTGAAGGAAGGGGGATGGGTGTGAAGGTCTTCAACCTAAGGAAGGATGCAAAGAGTATCTGGAGAGAAGGAAGAAGTTGGGGAGGGATAAATTATTCATTGAGTTTTGGACATGCAAATCATCTGAGCTCTGAAAATAAACCAAAACTAGGGATTCTCAGAAAGTAATCATATTCTGAGTAGAAGAGAGAAGACAGCCCTTTGAAACAGGAAATAGTGAATATCATGTCCTAACCCTGATAGGAACCTAACTAGTAGGTAGTACAGAGACTTCTGAGATGACAGTTCTCAGCTTCAGGGTCCAAAGGGCCAACAATGATGCTAAGAATAGGCTGCAGGATAATGGACGAGAAAGACTGATGTCTCCTAAAATGGCACTTTTCAAAGTGTGTTCCAGAGATAAGAGACCTGACGGGTGCTCCTTCCTAAAATTTTTCTTGGTCAAATAATTGCTAAATACCAGGTGCTGTAGCCCCCTCCCAAAGATTCAAAATGCAAAATAACATAATAATTAAAAGTCTTGCAGAAAAGGAAAATAAAATTCATACAGGTTTAGTTATTTTTTAATTATGAAATGTTTCAAACGCATATAATAATAAAACAAACACCCATATACCCACCACTCAGATTAAATACAGATTAACATTTTTTTCTTGTTGCTGTTCCAGATGTTTCAAACCATTCTTCCTCCTCCCCATTTAGATGTAATGACCACATTGAAGTTGTTGTTGATTCCCCTGTTCATGTTTTAACTTTGGTTAATCTAGAATTTACCAAACATGTTTACTCACAGAATCTTCTTATGTAACAACTATTAACAAACCATGGGAGATCTGAAGTAAGTATATAATTTTGGAACACTGATTTAAGATTCCCATATGTCTTAAAAAAAAAAAAAAAAACAAGCTGGCGAATATGCTTCAGGCTGAAAGAAATGGGTCAGGAAAGAGAAATGAATTCAGGACCAGAATGAACAGTAATTCCTAGGGAAATAAAAGCTACAAAGTGAGGTCTCCACTGGACAGTCCAGAGTTCAAGGAATGATTTCTATGAGCCAGATGTGAAATTTCCTTTCTTTGCCAGGGCATTGGCCACGGATAGGACTCAAGAGACTAATCTAGAGCCAGAGAGAATACTGCAGGATTCACCCTAAGAAAAAAGAGAGAGGTTCTGGGAGAAAATAAACAGACTGCAGACTTGAGAACCAACAGCTAATCCACATAATGAGTCCTCCAAGACTTGATCTCTTCTCCTAAGTAGACAATTTCCTGTGAGAGACTTGGTTCTATTTTCATCTCCTTAGGAAGTCCCCTGAGCTCACCATGCCTTCCACAAGCTGGGCCTCTCCTCCATGTCCCTTGGCCCCCAACAATTTTGACTGGAGTAATTGGTTTACATCTTAGTTCACACTCCCACTGCAGACCCCAGAAATGGCCACATCAGCCAGTCATCTCAGCTGAGCCTGGCTTTCTTGAACTGAATTGAAAGGCAAGGGAGCACTAATGAATAAGAATTGACTGGGGAGGGGCGCCTGGGTGGCACAGCAGTTAAGCGTCTGCAGGGCGTGATCCTGGTGTTATGGGATCGAGCCCCACATCAGGCTCCTCCGCTACGAGCCTGCTTCTTCCT
>NW_023244202.1:0-1668 GCF_002007445.2 Ailuropoda melanoleuca
CTGAAGCCCTCAGTTTGTTTCCCAGAGTCCACAGTCTCTCATGCTTCATTCCCCCTTCTGATTACCCCCCCGCTTCTTGCTCCCTTTCTTCTCCTACCCATCTTCCTACTTCTTATGTTCCATAAATGAATAACCTTGCTGTCTATTCTCTTAGAAGGAGAGCTAATCTGGTGATTCCATATAAGGACTTTCAGGCAGTACTCACAAGATTCCAGATGACTGGTTTTATTAGACCTTGGTCTTTGCTTTCTATTTGTTTACATTCGATGACTCTGTTTTCTTTAGGTTTTTCCTCCAGGATTCTTTGTGATTCTGAAGCCTCAGACGTGAGCCACAGATTAGTAAAGCAGGTGGAGCAGAACTTAATTGATCCTGTCCCTTCGTTCTCTTGATATAGGACCTGCTTAAAGCAGGTTAAGGATCAGGGTACGTATACGTGCTTGGCAATGGAAAGAGGAGGTGAAGGAAATAGCCAATGAAAGCCCTAATGATTATCTCCAGCAGATCTCACTGACAACACAGACAGATCTTTGGTTCCAAACTGTTTTTGCTTCGTGGCTGCCTATTTTTCTGGTGCTGGCAAACTATTTGGGAATTGCAAATTTGGCATTATAAGGAGTAATTATCTGGCATGCACAGTCTCACTTTCCCTCCTGTACCTGTAGTGTACTTTGATAAATGATCAGGGAATTCTTTCCAATGAACCCAGATGTGTCCTCAGAATCCTCCTTAAACAATTTTCCAGAGAGTCACTTCCACTTGATAATAGTTGACAAAAAGATGAAACCTGTTTGCCATCCCTGTTTTATGGTGTACATAACACTCTGATAGAATATAAGTCAAGGTTAAAAATGCAATGGATTTTCTTTCGGAATTCCATTTATTGATAATTGCAAACTAAGCATTTTTATTTTGTTTTGTTTGTTTAATTGAACTACCTGGGTGCCTCACATAATTCTATCATCATAAAATCATAAAATGCCCTTGTGGACACACTGTGTGGTCAAACTGCACATTTTCTAAAATCTGTTTGTTTTTATTTATTTCACAAAGTGATAGCTACATTTGCTTATGATTTTATTCCTCTCACAGTTTAAACTGCATTTTTTCCTGATTTTTTTTTGATATTTTCAAAACTTCCATGTTAATATTTGCCCACTTATGGAAATGGCCGTGCAAAGAAACAAAAGCCCCCAAATGAATTAAATCAAGCAATAAGCAGCTAACACTTATTAAAGGCTAATATATATTGGGCTCAATTTATAAGTGCTTTACTTGTATTACTATAATTTTAAAGTTCTGATCATAGTCATGCCAGAGAGATACTATCATTTTTCCTATTTTACAGATAAGGAATCTAAGTCCGAGAGGGCTTAAATAACCCCCTACCCCTCGAGTTCCCACAGTGGAAAGAGAGATTGCAAGTGTAAAGGTGATTAGTGCAGTTCAATGCCAGGCTGCTCACTTTGAATGGACAGAATCACATTTATTAGATCTACTGGATTCTCCTTATTTTGAAGCAATGACTTTAGATTATGAAATTAGATTAGATTATGAAATTAGAGTAGTAACGATTTTTTTAAGTCTAATAAACCATACTTTAACATTCTATATGTTAAAATGATCATCTTACCTACCGAGTTATACATATATATATATATATATATA
>NW_023244203.1:0-712 GCF_002007445.2 Ailuropoda melanoleuca
GTACGTCGGGAGCAGGTCACCTCTGTGCCCCTGTCTGAGAAGAAGACCCTCACTGTGGATCTCAGAGGGGGTGAATCTCCTCAGCCCCGTTTCTCACGAGGTGGCAGGTGGAGCCACGGGTTCCCTGTGCACAGAGCCCAGGGCCTGCGGGGAGCACCTACCAGCACCTCTGTGGGGGTCAGGGACCAAAGAGGTCCTTGGGAAGCCCCTCCTGGGAGAATTTACCTGTCCTGAGTCTGGGGCATCTGTCCCTCAGGCCTCCACCTGTCCTTCTGGGGTTCCCTGTCCACAAGCTGCAATCCTGACTTCTGTGTATACCGTGTCCCCAGTGTGTGGCAAGCCAGGCTGCAAAGCCTGCCCTGCGGGTGTAGATCACAGGGCAGAGCCCATGCTCCCCACTGGGAGGCAAGTACAGCAGAAAGGTGGGGTCCTGAGAGCAGGGCCCGGGTGTCAGGGAAGCAGAGGTAGAAACGCAGGAAAGCCGGGGNCCGGGGGTTTTAGATACCAAGTATGTGAAGTAGTCAAAATCAGTGAAAAAAAATTTTTATCTAGACTATATAAAGACCTCTTACAACTCAATAATAAAGGACAAATCAATGAAGAATGGGCAAAGAATGACTACACATTGCTCTGGATGAGTTAGAAATGGCCAGTAAGCATATGAAACAATGCTCGACATCAGGGAAATGCAATCCCAAACCACACTGAGATG
>NW_023244204.1:0-1668 GCF_002007445.2 Ailuropoda melanoleuca
TGTAAGATGTAAGGTTTAATTTTTATTTGAAATGTCTTGATCATGTGAAAATGTTTTCATGACGTTGCTGAATTATGTTAGCCACACAGTTGTCCTGCAGGAGCATCTAACCTTGGTTCCTTTCCTCCTGTGGAGCAGGGCCAGTCTGCAAGCATGGAGGAGGAAGGCCACCACCGCCTGTGAGAGGGCTCGGCAGCACGAGGTGGGAGAGCAGATCCACGGGTTCACCATAAGCCAGGTATGCATGGCCCACCTTGTTGCTCAGCCCAGACCCCGGGGGAGTTAGCGTCTCTGTCCCAGGCCCTGGCTCATCCATGTTTCACAGTGGGCTCAACTGAGCGGAGTTTGCAAATGAAAGGATTTCCTGATTCTTAAATAAGGGATCCCCAGTCCCTTCCTTGAACCCGGCCCCTTGAAGCCTAATGTCTCTAGATTTTAGAAAGTAAGTCACATTGATGTTCAGCCACACACGTGACTGTTCACCCCACATCTTTGCGGGTCACATTTTCCCTAGCACATGAGTTTGCTCTACACACAAAAACTTGTTTTTGAGCCATCTGAGTAAAGAGATTGTGGGCTTGTATGTTCACAATGTTTTTTTCTTTAACACAGTAATTGGGAAATATGTATTTCACATCACTGACTGGCTGTTGGCTTCATGCTGTGTGTAACACTCTTACCAGATTTAGAAGGCAGTCAGCTCACAGTCCAGAAGGATACAAGTGCAGCTGCAGTACGAGGGGGGAACGTGATGAGCGTCTCAGTGGAAGTGCAGAGACCCAAAAGGAGGATGGAAGGAGAGGGTGCTCTGCTGGGTGGGGTAGGGTAGGGGGGTAATAGGGACAGGTTCAGGGAGAACGGAGGGGTGTGTACGTGGAAGCTGGAGGGCTGGACGTGCCCATGGTGGCACTTCCAGGCAGGGTTCCAGGGGGCTGGTTAGCTTGAGAGAGGGGCTCATGACACTGGGTGAGAGCATGTGTGAAGTCCCTAAAGGCCATGCAGAGGAGTTTGACGTAGAATAGTGACTGTTAAGGAGGACCTCATTCAGAGTCCTTTTTCTGTGTTTTCCAAGTGTTATAGAAACTTCTGAGAAAACATGATCCTTGTTTAGGGAATAGTTCCCATGAAAGAGGTTGGGAGGCAGACAGTTCACCATTTGAACTGATTTTAAATACGTTGATCACCTCTTACAAAGTAAACTCTTAGCTATAGATAATTTAATACTTGTAAACTAGGCAGGCATTACAGACCTCTTTAAGCCATGTCGCTTGCATGGAAGGCCCTCACAACACGCTCCGGACCCCCGAGTTCTAATCTCTGCCCTGCTGGTAGCTGGCTGTGTCCGCACAGACAAGTAAGCTTCACAGCCTCTGAAAAGAGGAGGTGATAAATGGTGTGGCTGTCATAGTGATGCACCACTGTGATTGAAGGGGAGAGGCCCCTGGCATGGTTGGGTGATAGAGCACTTTCTAAGGTGCCAGCAACCACAGAAACTTTTGGGAGGCTTACATAGCTAGCAGACGACCGTCCTTGGGGTCAGGATGCATTTGTTTTTATTGGAGGTGATTCGGACCCTCCCCCTAGGAGCAGGTAACTGGTGATACCCCAGCGCACCCCTGGGAATTCCTCAGTACTGCATAAACCAGATGAGGCACAGTTCAGTTGCAG